>NC_132780.1:83787437-84087437 GCF_048418805.1 Vulpes vulpes | reverse complement strand
TTGGTACAGCTGAGCAGAGAGCCAGCCTGGTAAATGGTGCAAACGACACCAATAACAGAGATCAAGAGCAGGGACTATGAACTCTAAGCACAGTAAGGGAGAGAGTCTCAAAGGATGTTAGAGGTCAAGAGTGGATCAGTGCCACCACACTGGCATCAATCCAGGAATAGATGGGGAGAGATGGCTATGCAGGGATCATCCACAGGGACAAGTAACTGCAGGCCAACTGCAGTGCCACCATGCTGGCATCAATCCAGGAATAGATGGGAAGAGATGGCTATGCAGGGATCATCCACAGGGACAAGTAACTGCAGGCACCAGTCAAAAGAGATTGCAAAGCAGCAGCTAAAACAGGAAGGCAAAGGTGTAGGCTCTGCGCAAATTACATGAAGTGCAATGTTTTCTCTTCAAAAACTCAGCACAATTGGGAAATAACATGTTTATTTGCCATTTGAGGGCTTACAGTAAGTCATTAAAGTGACCTACTGAAGAAACCTCCCCCCTTGTAAGTAGGGCCAGCCCTAATCCAGAGGCAGCCCATCCAGGCGTCTTCCTGAAATTTTAGCAACTAAAAGCATTCTGTTTACAATAAGAAAACCATTTCCCCCCACACCCTGATTGGAATGTCCCTGAATAGGTTCATGTTGACCCTCTGTGAAATCAATAACCTGAATGCTATGGGACTCCCGAGGTTCTTTTGTCTTTAAGCGGTTTTTTTTTTCCTTTTGCCTTTAAAAGATACCTGTAATTGCTAATCGGGGCTCTCTTCCTCTTCGGAGGTGGAAAGCCCGTTTGCGCAAACGTCCAATAAACCCTCTTGCTAATTGCATCTGCCTGTCTGGGGTCTGAGTCTCTGGGGCGTCCGCCGGGACACGTTGGCACCCGTGAGCCAGGGTCCAACATTTGGGGGCTCGTCCGGGATCCGAGACGCCCCAGGCTCAATCCTAAGACCGGTAGGAGGTAAGACCGAGCTCGCTAAATGTCATATCTGTCTCGTCCGTTTGTCTGACTGGCCGGGTCTGTGCCGGGTCTGTATTGTGCCTGCAGGACGCTGTACTCTGTATTCTGTATTTGGACCAGCGGGGGAGGCAGACGTGCCCGAGACCCCTGGTCCCCCTCCGGAGTCGGACTCCGGAGTGGTCTGGAAGAGGAACGGAGCCCCGGCACTCCCTCCTCTTCAGGGGAGGGTCGTTGTTCGCGATCGCTCCCATCTGAATCCGCTGCGCCAGTCCTGTCATTCGTGTGCGTCTGTTCGTTCTGTGTCTTTCTGGTCCCGCTCCGGAGTCGGACTCCCGAGTGGTCTGGAAGAGGGAGGGAGCCCGGCACTCCCTCCTCTTCGGGGAGGGTCGCTGTTGGCGACCGCTCCCGTCTGAATCCGCCGTGCCGGTCCCGTCATCTGTGTGCATCTGTCTGTTCTGTCTTCCTGTCCTCTTCCTCCCCGCTCACCTCTTTTCTACACCCGCGGGGCAAACTGTAACCACCCCTTTAAGCCTCGCTCTAGATCACTGGAAAGAAGTCGCCGGCGAGCACACAACCTTTCGGTCGAAGTCAAAAGACGAAGATGGGTCACCTTCTGCTCCTCAGAGTGGCCGACTCTCAACGTCGGGTGGCCCAGGAATGGAACTTTTAATATTGATATTATCTTGCAGGTGAAGGCCCCGGTCTTTCAGCCAGGACCCCATGGGCACCCTGATCAGCTCCTGCAGACTCTCCTCACCACGGAGGAGAGACCGCGCGTCTACAGAAAAACGTCCCCGGGGCGGATGGGAGGCCGACCCAGCTGCCTAATGAAATTGAGGACGTTTTCCCCTTGGTTCGCCCGACCTGGGACTATGACACTGCTGCTGGGAGGGAGCGGCTCCGTCTCTATCGCCAGGTACTCCTAGCGGGTCTCAGAGGGGCAGGGCGTCGCCCCACCAATTTGGCAAAGGTACGTGCTATAGTGCAGGGAAAAGATGAGACGCCGGCAGGTTTTCTGGAAAGATTAATGGAAGGCTACCGTATGTATACTTAGAGAGAGAGAGGAGAGAGAGAGAGAGAGAGAGAGACAAAATAAAAGAGATAAAGGAAACGCAATAAAGAACTGACTGGGATACTGGCCACCGTAGTACAGGGCTCAGGGCAGAGTAAGTCAGGACAGAGTAAGGACCTGGGAGACAAAAGAAGACCACAGGTTGAACGAGACCAGTGTGCCTACTGCAAGGAAAAAGGACATTGGGTTAAAGATTGTCCAAAGAAGGGCCAAACGCAGGGACCTAAGAAGAAGCCCATTCCCGTACTGTCCCTAGAGGATGAAGAGTAGGGATGTCAGGGCCAGGAGCCCCCCCCCCCCCAGCCTCGGATAACCCTTAAAGTTGGGGGGTCAACCAGTGACCTTCCTGGTTGCTACGGGAGCTCAACATTCAGTTTTAACTGAGGCAGAAGGACCCTTGAGCTCTATCTAGAAGATGCATTCTTTTGCCTAAAGTTAAGCTCTCAAAGCCAGCCTATTTTTGCCTTTAAATGGAAAGATCCTGAGACGGGATTCTCAGGACAACTCACTTGGACAAAGCTACCACAGGGATTCAAAAACTCCCCCACCTTGTTCAACGAAGCCTTGCATCAGGACTTGGCAGACTTCCGAGTTGGCCATCCGGACCTCGTTCTCCTGCAGTACGTGTTTGATTTGCTCATAGTGGCTAAGACAGAACAGGATTGTGTAAAAGGTACGGGGGCCCTGCTCGAGAGACTGGGAGGACTGGGGTATAGGGCCTCCGCCAAAAAGGCCCAAATAGGCCAGAGACGAGTGACCTATCTGGGATATCTCCTGGAAGGAGGCCAGAGGTGGCTGACGGAGGGCCACAAAAAGGCTGTAGCCCTGATCCCAGCACCCACTAGTGCCAGAGGGCTACGAGAGTTCCTCGGCAGTGCTGGGTTCTGCCACCTCTGGGTACCCGGGTTTGCAGAGCTGGCGGCTCCCCTATATCCTCTCACGAAATCCAACACCCCCTACCACTGGGGAAAGGAGCAACAATTGGCTTTTGACAAAATAAAAAGGGCCTTATTGACCGCCCCTGCCCTGAGCCTCCCAGATGTAACCAAGCCATTTGCGCTATATGCTGATGAACACCAAGGAATACCCAAAGGGGTCCTAACTCAGAAACTGGGACCCTGGAAAAGGCCCGTGGCATACTTTTCAAAAGAAAATTAGACAGAGTGGCTGCAGGATGGCCCCCATGTCTCCGAATAATAGTGGCTGTGGCAGTCCTGGTAAAAGCCTCAGATAAGTTGGCCTTCAGCCAACCCCTCACTGTGGTGGCCCCCCCATGCCATAGAGACAGTCATCCGCCAGCCCCCTGATCGATGGCTCTCAAACGCCAGGTCACCCATTATCAGGCCATGTTACTGAATTCTGAGCGGATACGGTTCGGAACGGCTACATCCCTAAACCCGGCCACCTTGCTTCCAGAAGCCGAGTCCCCCTCCCTGGTAATGCATGATTGCCACCAGATCCTAGCTGAGGTCCATGGCACCAGAAGGGACTTGACGGACCAGCCTTTGCCAGATGCTGAAGCAACCTGGTACACCGAGGGGAGTAGCTTTCTACGAAATGGTGAACGTAAAGCCGGGGCGGCCGTGGTAGATAATTCACTGTCCTGGGCATCAGCACGGCAACGACCCAGTAGCAGAGGGGAACAGGATGGCCGATGAAACAGCACGAGCCGCTGCACTAGGCCCACAGGAGGATGGACAGAAGCCTTCCTCACCAAACCAGAAACTGCCCAGGTGGTTGTCAAGAAAATCCTAGAAGAAATTTTCCCCTGGTTTGGACTGCCCAAGGTAATAGGGTCGGACAACGGCCCTGCCTTCGTCTCCCAGGTAAGTCAGTTGGTTGCCAGATTACTGGGGATAAATTAAAAATTACATTGTGCATACAGACCCCAGAGCTCAGGGCAGGTAGAAAGAATAAATAGAACAATTAAAGAGACCCTAACCAAATTGACATTGGAGACTGGCACTAGAGACTGGGTCCAACTCCTCCCTATGGTCCTGTTCTGAGTCCAGAACACTCCCGCGCGCCATGGGCTAACTCCTTACGAGCTTCTCTATGGAGGTCCCCCACCAGTAACGGACTTGCTAGATTCTGCTATTGACCCTCTTGCTAACACTCCCGGTTTACAGGACAGGCTAAAGGCGCTCCAGATTATCCAGCGCCAGATCTGGAAACCCCTTGCGGCTGTCTACCGCCCCGGAGACACAACCAACCCACACCCGTTCCAGATCGGTGACTCCGTCTACATCAGGAAACATCAGTCCAGGATGCTTGAGCCCCGCTGGAAGGGCCCATTTACTGTACTACTGACCACCCCAACCGCCTTAAAGGTAGACGGCATTGCTGCTTGGGTCCACGCCTCACACGTGAAGCGCGCCCCATCAACGAGCACCGCTGACGCCAGCCAGGCGAACCGGACGAGCCACTCCAATGGAAGCTCCACTGCACCCAAAACCCGCTCAAGATAAGACTTTCAAAAAATTGTTCAATGACAGTTGTTATATTCCTACCTCTCCTAGCGCTCTTCACCTCCGCCAGAGGTGACCCTCATGCCCTCAAAAGGTTAACCTGGCAGGTACTAATGTCTGGGGGTGACGAGGTTTGGTCTATAACTAAGACCGCCCCTGTGGGAACCTGGTGGCCTAACCTATATCCTGACCTATGCAAGCTAACCATAGGGGCCCCTAGCCCATGGGACCTAGAGGGATACTTCGACACCTCTAGAGCCTCTAACCGAGAAAGCCCTCCAGGGCGACTGGGATTAGACCCATGGGGAGGATGTGGCACGCCTGACAGAAGGGCCATGCTAAGCACTCTTCCCTTTTATGTCTGTCCCGGGTACCACAGAGATCGCAGGCTAAATCCCACCTGTGGAGGAGGGGAATACTTCTATTGTAAAAATTGGGGGTGCGAGACTAGGGAGACACAGGATGAGAGGCCCTCCTCCTCCTGGGATTCCATCACTGTCAAGGCTAACTATACTCACCCGGGGTTACCAGGAACTCTGCAATACTACCGCCCCGATTTTAGGGACTGACTCTTACCTGGAGCCCCAGCCGGGAACTTGGTGGGCATGCAACAAAGTCCTCACCCCCTGTGTGTCAGCTAAGGTTCTAAATAGCTCAAACAACTTCTGTGTCATGGTGCAGATCATACCCAGGGTGTTCTATCACCCTGCTGAAACTCTAGAAAATCAGTATAATGAACATCCCACCCGTTTTTGGCGCGAACCTGTCTCCCTAACCCTAGCTGTTATGTTGGGACTAGGGGTCGCTACTGGGGTGGGTACTGGCGCAGCTGCTCTGATCCAGGGCTCACGATGTTATATAGAACTCCAGGCAGCTGTAGATGAGGATCTACGGGCACTAGAGCAGTCTGTTTCTAAGTTAGAACAGTCCCTCACCTCACTTTCAGAAGTAGTACTCCAAAACAGGAGAGGCTTGGATTTACTATTCCTGAAAGAGGGAGGACTGTGTGCAGCCCTAGGAGAAAAATGCTGTTTCTATGCAGGCCATTCTGGAGTCATCAGAGACTCCATGGCCAAACTCAGGGAAAGGTTAAATAAAAGACAAAGGGACCGGGAGGCCCAGCAGGGCTGGTTTGAAAGCTGGTTTAATCAGTCTCCCTGGTTAACCACCCTAATCTCTACCATTATGGGCCCTCTAGTTATCCTGCTCCTGCTGCTAACTTTCGTCCCCTGAGTCCTCTACTGGCCGCTCCAGTTCATCCGAGAAAGATTGTTTATTACCCAAGCTCTGGTATTAACTCAGCAATGTCGGGCCCACCAAACTGAAGAAATAAATGTTCCCTAAGATTTTAAGGTTAAAATCAGCCCAAACAAGAGGAGGGAATGAAGAAACCTCCACCCTTGTAAGTAGGGCCAGCCCTAATCCAGAGGCAGCCCATCCAGGCGTCTTCCTGAAATTTTAGCAACTAAAAGCATTCTGTTTACAATAAGAAAACCATTTCCCCCCACACCCTGATTGGAATGTCCCTGAATAGGTTCATGTTGACCCTCTGTGAAATCAATAACCTGAATGCTATGCAACTCCCGAGGTTCTTTTGTCTTTAAGCGGTTTTTTTTTTTTTTTCCTTTTGCCTTTAAAAGATACCTGTAATTGCTAATCGGGGCTCTCTTCCTCTTCGGAGGTGGAAAGCCCGTTTGCGCAAACGTCCAATAAACCCTCTTGCTAATTGCATCTGCCTGTCTGGGGTCTGAGTCTCTGGGGCGTCCGCCGGGACACGTTGGCACCCGTGAGCCAGGGTCCAACACTACTTAATATTTACACCCTAAAAGCATTAAAAGCACTTCTTGCTGAAGTGCAAGTGAACAAAAATACTCCATAAACTTGGATATCTTCTAATTTTTAAACCATACCTAGTGTTAAACACTTAGATTGTTTAAAACTTTTTGAATCCTATAAATAGTATGAAGAATTATTCCACGCCAAAGATTTGTTCTATATATATTTCTCTTTTTTACCCAATATTTCATTTATTAATTTATTTGAGAGAGAGAGAGAGAGAGAAAGAGGGAGAGAGAGCACCTGTGTGCTCCTGAGCATGAGTTGGGGGTGGGGCAGAGGGAAAGGTAGAAAGAATCTCAAGCAGGCTCCACACCCAGTGCAGAGCTGAAGTGGGGCTCCCTCTTACAACCCTGAGATCATGACCTGAGCCAAAATCAAGAGTCGAACACTTAACTGACTGAGCCATCCAGGTGCCCCAATATATATATTTCCTTAGACTGGTTTCTAAGATTATGTTATCAGTTATTTGATAATAATTATATTTATTCTCTGCATTTTACATTTACATTTTATGCCACATTTAACTTTGTAATATTCTTTGAGGTAGGACTTCTCATTTTATAAATGAAAACATTGAGGCTCAAAAAAAATTGAAGTAACTTGCCTAAGATCACAAAGCTGGTGGGATATGGAGCTGTAGTACACTCCCTGGGCTCCAAAGCCCAGACTCTGAACCACCACGCTGTGCTGGAAATTCTGCTGATACTATTTTTAAAATAGTACACTGAAAACTGTTCTGTAAGCTCTTGATACAAACAAGCAAACTCGGTCTGAAGAGCAATGTAATAGAAAATTTATACTGCTTGCTCTAGAATTGTAAGCAGAAAGAGTTATGGGTCCCCAGAAAAACAAAGAGGAGACTTAGCTTTCATGACACAAAGGAAGTAGTTTTAGGCATCCAGGTATTTTTCTGGTCTATGCCCTACTTCCCAGATTTATGCACTTCTCCCAGAACTTTCTAGGAGGTGTCAGAATTACAAAGAAATGCAAAAACCTTAGTAGTTAAAGGTTTTAAGGGAACAAAGAGAATGAGAAAACTTAACAGCCACTACCAGGCCAGGAAAAAGCTTTACCATAACAGAGACAATAAATCAATGGTAAAACTCCCAAAGTTGTATCAAAAGTAAGGCCCTCAACTCTTTACCTGAGATAATGAGCCCAGGACCCCAGCCAGTTTATGCATGTTCTGGCTCTGAGAGCAGACCCCCTTCCCACTGACAGCTGACAGTTACCTCTGCTCCATTATAATGTTAAAGTCTCCACCCCACAGAGGAGCACAAACTTCAGTAATATAACATAGACTACATATATTGGCATGTTTCCTAAGTTAGCCTGTGCAACCTTATGTCTGTCTACATATGATGACAAAACTCCCCTTTCTGCATATTCATCCTAACCCTAAATAAAAAGAACCCACTTGTCCCTGCTCAGGGAGTCCTGGCTTTGGAAGTTATTCTCTGTGACCTCCTTATTTGCTGCAAATAAAGTTTCCTTTGTGACAACTCCACCTGGTGTACTCTACCTGTAACTCACCAAGGAGAAGACTCCGATTAGTTCCGTTACAAAATCACCAGTTGGGAGCTAGGTATGAATGATCTCCCAGAGGGCTTTAAGATTTCATACACGTGGGATCCCTGGGTGGCACAGCGGTTTGGCGCCTGCCTTTGGCCCAGGGCGCGATCCTGGAGACCCGGGATCGAGTCCCACGTCGGGCTCCCGGTGCATGGAGCCTGCTTCTCCCTCTGCCTGTGTCTCTGCCTCTCTCTCTCTCTCTCTCTCTCTCTCTGTGACTATCATAAATAAATAAAAAATACCTTAAAAAAAAAAAAGATTTCATACACGTGCAGAAGTCTTCCTTATCCACAACCAGAATCATCATCACTGCATGTTGACTCACAATGGAAATCTACCAATGGAAAAAAAAAATTCTAACTCAAAATCACTGTTTAATTGCAGCAATTTATATAAACACTAGAAAACTACTTGAAGTAAAAAAATGTATATATATATATATATATATATATATATATATATATATATATATATTTGCAGTAATTACCGTATTTGTAAGATAGCAAATTTTGCCACCCCAAGATGTGCCTCTTGGAATACTGATTATTTTAAGCTGGTTATTTTTAAGAAACTGCAAACACAGTGGAAGCTCTGAAAACCATGTAGAAGTTACCCTTTTGTAAGAAATATTTACATTTAAGAGAGACATCTCCATTTGTAAGACTGTTGGGGAGGAAAGATTTTTTTCTCTACCCTTCAAAGTTTCTCTAGCTGGTCCAAGAATCAAATTGACCTGAGACAGATTAACGGGAGAAAACCAAACAAAAGTTCGGTAACATGTATAACTGAGAAGACCCAGGAAAAGTGAGTAACTTCCTGAATGGCCAAAGATATCACCTTAATACCATCTTTAGCCAAAGACAAAAGCAGATATTGGGGGTGGAGAGTCAGTTATGGGAGGTTACCAGGAAAAGCAAAGCAAACAAGGGTAAGGACGTTGTGCATGTTGTGCCCAAGAATGCAAATCCGAGAAACCACCGAGGAGCCCACACTATGCAAAGACACGACGGTTTACCTGCAAGAGGGTTTATTTACAAGCTCGAGCTTGGGTCCAAGTGTACCCGACACAGTGGAGCAGGGACCTGGACCCCGAGGTTAAGAGGCGCAGCAGCTTTATAGGGGCCAGTGGCCAATGGGATTGTAACATACCCAGAAAGTTGCACAGTCATGTTGGTCCACACGCAGGTGGCCAATTGAATCCTAATACACCCTATAGTGACCCTTTGAACTGGCCTATCACTCTGGTCGGAATTGGCGCGCAGTTTTGGCGGGCACAAGGCGGGGTTACATTGTCAGGAGCCGATTTCCGATTAGGGGGTGCCCAGCGGCTTGACTAGGGTGGGGCAGCGCCTTAAGCAATAAGCAGGTCATGTGGGGGTCACACAGGAGTTGGCGGGTGTAGCACAAAATGGAATCAGTCCTGCTCTGCTTGTCCAGGGGTAGGGGATTTTTGTTAAATTTCCTGGGTCCCACAATGCAGATTTAAGTAGTTGTCTTTTCCATTGATAAGACTTTCTAGAGATTTAGAGTCATCCCTCCTCTTCCTGTTACAGCAAAGCAGATGCCTGACAAATGGAGATTTTTCTTTTATATGTAAATGTATCTTTACAAAAGGATATCTTTTACTTGGATTTCAGAGCTTCTCCTGTGTTTGAAGTGTCATAAAAATAACTAGCTTAAATTAACCAATATCCTTGTGGAAACTTCCCTTTGTCTTTACCTCCCTGGCTCTAAAGCCTAGAATCAGCCCTTCCTCACAAACCCCGACGCAGCTCTTTTTGCCCATGGGTCCTAGCCCTGGGCTTTAACAAAACCACCTTTTTGCACCAAAGACATCGCAAGAATTCTTTCTAAGGCCTTTGACTCTGAATCTCAAGACTCCAAACCACCGCAGAAGGAAGGGAGGTAGAGGAAGGGGAGTGAGGGGAGGGAGTCAGAGGAAAGAAGAGGAGAAGGGAAGGATGAGAGAGAGGATTGAAAGCTTGTAACCAAACCAAACTAGAATTTGTCTGCCCCACATGCACGGAGCTTTGGCAGTGAAGAAATACAGACTACTACTTTGGTGTGGTGCCCCCCAGGAGAACAGGGAGCTAATGCTCGATATCCCAAACTCCCCCAGGGCTTACACGTGAGAGTTTTTAAAGGCAAAAATTAGGGTACCTGTGGAGGCCGAGAAAAATTAAGGCCATTCCACCTCAAGTTTAGCATTAGCACAAGTACAGCCATCTTTGGCCCCTGGGAATAAGAGCTGAACTTTACAGGAAAAACTGCAGAATGTCCTCGGCAGGGAATCCCATATCAGAAAGACAACAGAGCCCATGCCCGTGGTAGAAAGTTCCATATTAGAATGAAAACAGAGCTCAATGCCCTTGAAAGCCCCATATCAGAATGTAAACAGAACTTGAGAAATTCCTCCACCCCTTTTGAAAATCCCCTAGGCCAGCCAGCCCATAAAAAACCCAGCTGTAACCCACTTTGGGGTCCAAGTCCCTGCTCCGCGGTGTTGGGTACACTTGGGCCCAAGCTCGAGCTTGCTAATAAACCCTCGTGCGCTTGCATTGGTGTCGGCTCCTTGGTGGTTTCTCGGATTCGCAATCTTGGGCACAACAGTATCCAGGTGGAGTTTATGTAGTTTTGGGATATAGGTGAGGTTTGGTGGGGTGAGGTCTGGAGCCCACAGCCAAAAAAGAATTCTTGAGATGTCTTTGGTGCAAAAAGGTGGTTTTATTAAAGCCTAGGGACGGAACCTGTGGGTAGAAAGAACTGCAACGGGGTTCTGAGGAGCAATTGATTATATTCCATGGGGTGGGGAGAGGTGAGAAAAAAGGAAGGTTTTCAAAAGAACTTTCCTATGCTAAAGAGGACCTACAAGATACTGGAGGCCTTGCCATGTTCAAGTTAAGGTTGCTTTTCCCTTTAGTAAGGTGTTAACTAACATGAAGACAGTTGGGATCTCCATAGAAGAATGTCATATATATATACCACCCAGGAGTGGGGGGGGGGGGGGGTGGATATTGCAGGGTGTCAGCTTGTGCTTTGTCTTAGCTAGCCTTCTGCTCCCTCATCAGAGTGGCATTCAGTGATTGGTGGACAATGAAATCATGTTCTTGACATCTTATCTTCTGTTCTTTGACTCCAGTGTGTCTGGTTGAAAGGGATCTGTTCCACTTCAAAGACTATAACTCAAAAAACATCTCTCTTCAGTCAGTGAGTTAATAAACAGTATATTGGAGCAATACATCCTGTGATTCCTATCAATAGTAATTTATTACATTTAAGAGATTGTGTAAGTATTCTCTACTGTTGACTACAATTGTCTTGCTCAACACGTGTGTAAAATTCTACCACAGTGATCAATAGTGGCCTACATCCCATTTAACACATTCTACCTACATTCCATTTTCCCCTAGTATTGTTCCCAGAAGTCTTCAATCTCAGTACTCTAATAAAATAACATCTATTTCATGCTCACATAAACTCACATTCAGGTTAGGCCACTCTCCTTCATGCCTGCAACAACCCAAGCTGGGACATGTGGTCCTAAGTCATTGCAGTAAGGGAAATGTGTGAACTGAAGGTTTGTTTGTGTAGGATGTTTGTATGAGCCAGACTAAAAGTGAATGGCCAGCCATGTGTCCCCTGAAATCTAACTGCAAGGGAGGCAGGGAAACATGTCTTCCTAATTCCTAAAGCTGTAACTGGTGAACATGTTTCACTGTCTCTGCCACAGCTCTTATCCTCCTTCTATAGATAAGAAAACTGGGGCTTAGATGTGCATGTAATGTGCCTAGGGCCACAGAGCTCATAAGTGATGACAGAAGTGACAGATTCATCAGAATCCAGGGCTTTCTTTGTTGATACTAAACCACCCAAACCTCTAAGTTGTGCACTAAACCTGAGTAGGCAACTAATGTCAGCCTTCTGTGACTATCTCAAGTGACCTCAAGGAAGAATGAAAAACAGGAATAATCAAAAAAACAGTTAAAAAGAGATGTGGAAGTGTAGAGTCCCCAGGCCAGGCAGCCCCCAAAATGGGCCATTCCGGCATAAAGATTATTTTGAGTTGAAGACAATCAAGAACCTGCAGGCTTAAGAGAAATGTTTGCCCATCGTTTAACTACACAGAAGAATCTAAATTAGAGGTGTTCCTCAAAATAAAAGGTATTACCAAAAATAAATTTTATCTGGGTGACCCAGCTCTATGGCAGGGGTAATAGCCAATTACCAAACATCTGCTCTTTTTTTTTTTAATTTTTATTTATTTATGATAGTCACGGAGAGACAGAGAGAGAGGCAGAGACATAGGCAGAGGGAGAAACAGGCTCCATGCACCGGGAGCCCGGTGTGGGATTCGATCCCGGGTCTCCAGGATCACGCCCTGGGCCAAAGGCAAGCGCCAAACCACTGCGCCACCCAGGGATCCCAAACATCTGCTCTTCCGATTGCCCTGTGAACTGCATTCCTTCCTATAAAGTCCCAGACCCCCCGCCCCCTTCTCCTTGGTTCAGGATGACATGTAGACCTCACTTTGCCTAACTCTCTTTGGAACTTCCACGTCTGTGTGGATTCTCCTTCTGTACGATTAATCAGTTTTCTCATGTTCACCTGTCCATGTCAATCTGATTCTTAGTCCAGCAAAATAGACCTTGAGGGGACAGGAACTCTGCCCCCTGATACAACAATATTGTGAACAATCAGATATGATAGAAACATAACATATTAAGATGATCTAAAGGTCTTTCTTGTGTCTGTGTGGACATCAGTAAATCTCGACAACAGTAATAGATTATACCTTGTGACACACAGTGTTTGGGGAACTACTCGCCAGCATGTATACCCCTTTTCTTTTTTGTATATGTAATCCCCTGAGCAACCTGAGAGACCACTTCAGAGCTATCGTCCTTAATAAGACAACAAATAAAGTATTTAGTAACCTACTTTGATGTCGATTTTCTTTCAGTTGACAAAGTCTCTTGTATCCTCAGCACATTCACCACCTAGACTGCACCTTAAACACAGTACTTGCTATGCAGATTCTTTTGATGTTTCCAGTTTTTCACTACAATACAATCTGCATTCATGTAGCCAGATTCACTGGCACATAATAGAAATTTTTAGTGACCAATCTTTTTATCAAAATCTAGTCTAATATTGAAGAGTGCTGCCAGGCCTCCAGGGAAGTTTCTATCACCCCAAGTAACTAGAGGTGACTTAAAATAACCTTAATCCTTCCATAACAAGATATTTAATTTGTGATAAGTAGTGGTGATGGGGGATATTTGTTTCTTTCTTTGTTTCTTTCTTCCTTTCTTTCAGTAGATTCCATGCCTAGTGAGGGGCCCAACACAGGGCAGGTGGGGCTTGAACTCACTATCCAGAGATAGAGACCTGAGCAGAGATCAAGGATGGGATGCTTAAATGACTGGTGCACCCAGGTGCCCTGGGGGGGAAAAGCACTTTTAAATGGTTGGAAACATCATCAAAGTTCCTAAATTCTTATAAGTTTTAACCAAATGTCAATTAATATCCCTTCTTACTGCCTAACTTGTTAAATACCTCGTTAAAGTATAATGAGCTAGGGAGGGGGTGAAATTCATATATCCACAGAATTACTGCAGAACCCTAGTGATACAATGAAATAGTTCTCTAGGAGGAAGGACATCTCCTATGAGCAGTTTCTGTTTCTTCAGACGGGTAATACCTGACTTGAGGAAATACAATATACTTCTCTTATAAAAAAAAAATATCATTTGTTCCTTCATTAGATACAATTCATTTCTCCTGTAAACGCATACCCTTCAGGGAGAGAGTGGTTGCAGCCTCTCAAGGAAAAGAGAGGCTCAGAGGTCCAGGGCTGAGCCCCCAGAATGGTGGAAGTTATAAAGGGGTCTGACCAGGGAGTGACCCACATTAGCAGTGCCTAGTGAGCCCTGGAGGTGGGCATAACTATCCCAAGGTACAGGAGGGTTATAATTGATGGCGTTATTTATATTCACTTTTCTAATCAGGTTCTCTGCTGCACAGATTTTCAGAGAATTCCTACCCATTCTACGAGGTAGTAAAATACTGATCAAATGATGTATTGCTTCAGCCTGTTCTAGCTTCAGAAAGACTGTTAATCTTCATTGCTTCTTTTACCCCCAGGCTTGAATCTCTAGATCTGAGGTCTGAAACCCCAGAGACTGTAAATACTATCCACCTTCCCTTTTCTATTCAGCTATTCTAAATTTGCCTAAATGTAAAGGCTAACCCAACAGGAAAATATGCACTCATGAAAGATTTAGTTTTCTCTGATTATCATCTTGCTGTTTACCATTTCTGTTGGCATACGCAGGAAAAACTGAATGACAAATTTAATTTTCTCTGGCTCTTGTGTACGTTAAAATAATGATACTGCAGAGCATTATGTATAAAGTACAAAGCAGTTTCGCTTTGAATCAAAAGTATCTGTATTTCTCTTCTTTACAACCAATATACATATGAGACAGATTTTAATTTTATCTCCAAAAATGTTTATCAGAAGCTTAAAAAACACCATCTCTGTGTATTTAACATAAAATAAAAATATTTTCAAGCTGATTATCCTTAAGTTTCAGTCTAGAAAGATTCCTAAACCACTACTAAATATTAAAAACGAATTCATTCCCCACTGCCTGAGTTAAAAGAAAGGGAGGAAAATCCTTTTCACATTTTGGAAATCATAGGATCACTTCAGATACTGGAAATAAAGTCTGAAATACTGGTGAATTTAACTTTTTAGCAAATATTTTGTCCTTTATATTCAAAAATAAAGTTAGAAAGCGGTATTCATGCATATACCACTGCCCTCTTTGACCATGTAACTGCTCAGAGAATTGGTTGCAGGTTCTTCCAGAGATCTTAAATAAAGTACCAACAGCTACTTTGTTGACTCACCTGGCCACAGGCAGGAATGAGGTTCTTTTCTTTCCTGAGACCATTATGTACAAATGGGTATCACAGCATTTCACACATGTAAATGAGTTTGTTGCTGAGTATAAGGGGTCAGGGTAGGAACCTCACTGTCTCATGATTTTCAATTGTGCTTCTTCCAGCAGAAGTAAACCCTCTTTGTTGGAAACAGACAACAAACATCATCAAGGCCTTTCAAGCCCAAGGTTTTAAATAAAGCAGTTAATAATAACGGATGTGGGGATCCCTGGGTGGCGCAGCGGTTTGGCTCCTGCCTTTGGCCCAGGGCGCGATCCTGGAGACCTGGGATCGAATCCCACATCAGGCTCCCAGTGCATGGAGCCTGCTTCTCCCTCTGCCTGTGTCTCTGCCTCTCTCTCTCTCTCTCTCTGTGACTATCATAAATAAATTAAAAAAAAATTAATAATAACGGATGTGAAAAATATAGTGTGGATCCCTTCTAAGGCAGTGTTTCTTAACTGGGGCTGCACTGTGGAAGCACTCACAGACCTTAAAAATAAATAAAACATATCTGGGCCTCAGCTCCCAGGGTTTCTATTGTGCAACCAGGTTTGAGAATCATTATCTTAAGAGTGTGAGTAGACGCTAGATTAAAAAAAAAAAAAAAAAAAGGAAGAAGCAAACCTTGAGAGCTGTAGAAAGATCTATTTTTTTTTTAAATGCTCCTCCCTATAATCCTGGTTCACATATTGTGCAATAAACTAATAGCTCATTCCTCATGGCCTAGGAAGCCCTCATAGAATCCAGCAAGTAGAGGAAGAAAGGTTACACTAAATAACATATAAAAACAGAATATCAAAAGTATTTTATCTTCAAATAATTTTGGAATATTCTAGGTAAACAAAACTAAAGATGCTTCCTTATTACAGAACATCTTAGAGCTTTTAAATACAGTATTCATTGGTGGTCTCTAAGAGAGTGATATGCACACAATGATGAATTTGGCATCCACCTTGTCAGTTGGGATGAAAGAATGAACACTAGAGGTCATATTGCTCCCAGGCATGGCTGGACTGGCCAAGGAACCTATAGGAATGCAACCTCACTAGCTTACAGATAATCATCAAATATACTTAGTGAAACTTCTAATATAAGGAATTAAGATATTTTTTCAGATTCCAAGTCTTTCTCAAGAGAGAAAAGACCTCCCGAGGATCAGATGAAGTGGTACCAGAGCACCTGCTAGCATGACCTCATGGGCCTCCAGTCAATGATGCCTACTGTTTCAGGAGACACATGATTCAAATTTTGTCCCTAAATATCCTCACTTGGCTGCCACCTGGGAATTCAGGACTTTGGGGTATTAACTCTGTTCCCCTGGGTGACACCACAGCAATAAACTGCCTATTTTTCTTCACTGCAAAATCTTGGTTATCAGTTTTTTTTTAAAGATTTATTTATTTATTTGTTTATGACAGACACAGAGAGAGAGAGGCGCAGAGACACAGGAAGAGGGAGAAGCAGGCTCATGCCAGGAGCCCAACGTGGGACTTGATCCCGGGGCTCCAGGATCGCACCCTGGGCCAAAGGCAGGCACCAAACCGCCGAGCCACCCAGGGATCCCCTTGGTGTCAGTTTTTATTGGCTTGCTGCACACCGGGTGGACCAACTGTCACTGGAGGAAGTTACCATGTTAATACAGTTGCTTTGACCATGGAATCCTTTGTTAAGATGACTTTTTTGGGGGGACACTATCTAGGAAAAAACCTTTTTGTTAACTACTTCCCCAAAAAATAGTTGATCAAAGGGACAAATACCCAGTTTAAAGGCAGAATGTGGTCAATGTTCTCAGAGAGGTAGAGATAGAAGCCAGGGAGGTTCAGAGAAAAAAAATAATAAAACAGCTCTAGCTGCTAGAATAAGCTGCCCAGGAATGTGACATTTGGACTCTATTATCAGTGGCATCAATTTCCTCCCAGTAATCAGCAATCTTTACAGCAATTTGGAATCCCTGAGATGCTTTATCAAATGCTAATGTATAGGTCCTACTCTTAGTCTGATTTATTTAGTTTGGGATGTGACCTAGGTTATAGGATTTTTAAATTTACCCACATGATATAATAAGCAAAGTTGAGACCATGACTGTTAATCTTGGCAAAATCTATGACTTGACTTATCCAGAATGAAGTACTGACACTTTCTCTGCAACAATTCTCATGCTACTCCTAGCTGTTCCCAAAGCCAGAAGCCATGACACAGGTTTTAAGTTTTAATCTTATTTATATCTGCACTAGAATTTCAGATGCTTTGCAGGTTTGCTTCTTTCTTTCAGATTTTCTTTCCTGTGGTGTATCTAACATTTAAAAGTAACTTACTTTAAAAAGTAAGGCTACAGAATCATTTCAAAGTCAGGGTGATAGAGTTACTAAGAGCAGATGCTCAGTGTCAGACTACCAGAATCAAATATATTTACCAGGTTTCCAAAGTTAGATATCTGACTTTTTAAGTCTCAGTTCCTTCATTTGTAAAACCAGGTTAATAATAATACCAACCCCATTTAGGTTGTCCTGGGGATTTTAACAAGTTAATGCTGGAAACATGCAGCACAGTATCTGGCACATATTTAGGGATTCAGCACAAGTTGCCCCAAGATGTGTCACTTTCGCGTGCAGATTATTTTGAATTGAAAACAATCAAGGCCCAAAAGACTCAGGATGTCTTGGCCTTCTACCTAAATGCCTAAAAAATTCAGATAGAAGACATGCTCCTGAAAGAGACCTATCACCATAGATAGGTCTCACCTATCTAGATGATATCATGGATAACACCTTATGATACGAACTAGAGGTGGTAGACAAGGAAGAAGGTTGCAAAGTCTGGTAATTTAAATTCCTCTATATGTCCCATTGCTTCTGGATGGCTCAGCAAACAACTGTTTACCAAGTGTCTACTCTTTCCATTCTTCCTGTGAATTGCCTTCATTCCCTCGGAAGCCCCAGACCCTTACTCCCTTTCTCCTTAGTTCAGGATGACATATATGCCTGGTTTTACCTGTCTTTGGAACCTCTTATGTTTATATGGATTGCCTGTGCATAGTAATTCAATTTGATTTTCTACTCAATCTGTCTCTCTCAGGTCAATTTGATTCTTACACCAGCTAGAAGAACTTTAGAGAATAAAGAAAAATGTTCCCTCCCCAACAGCATTCATTATATGTTAGCTGTCATCATCATCATTTTATTACTTTTTCAGTTACCTCACTAAAACCTATGTAGAAGTTAGAGAAAGCTTGTTAGGAGCCTGTTAGGAACTGGAATCTCAGGCTCCATTTCAGATCTGCATTTTCAAGGTCATCTGTATGTCCATTTAGGTTAGAGAAGCATTGGTTGGTTCAGTAGTTCTCAGCTTTGCTGATCAGAGTCACCTGAAGCACTTTTAAAGAATCCACCCCAGACCAATTAAATCAGAATTTCTGGGAATGAAACACAGGCTATCAGTATTTTTAGTGTTATGGGTGATTCCAGCTTGCATCTAAAGTTGAGAAACTATGGTTTAGCTCTACAGATTACCAATAGCACCCAAAGTCCTATTTCTTCCACTTTCCTCTCTCTCCCTCTCTTTCTCCCCATTTCCCCTCTTCCTTTCTCTGTTTCTCTCTCTGTCTGCTCTCCTACTTCAGCCAGATTCTGTTTTTCCTTTCCAAATTTATCTGCTCATTCTTCCCTCAACCTCTGCTCAGATTCTGAACTCTAACTTCATAGTTGGTAACCTCCTTATTTGACAGAAGAGAAGCTGATATTCTAAACTCATTAACCCTTTGCCACTTCCCAGATGAGTGCCCACACCTGTGATTACTTTAATTCAGCCTCATCAACACCACCTGCATTTGACATCCTTCACACTGTAATCTATTAAAGGGAAGTATCTATATCTATTTTTACTTCTAGTAGGTGAACATTTCTAGTGACAAAAACAAACAATAAAACCTTTATTTGAAAAGAAAATTTGTCCAAAACATATTACCAAGAGGATAGATTGTAACACCTAATTTTTTTTTATAGCTTTCAGACTTCTTTTACTTTCATGATCCTATGTGATTCTCGCAACAGGCTTTTAAAGTATTCTCAATCCATTTTGCACTCAAATAAAGTGATGTTCAGAGCATTTAAGTGACTTACCCATGTCTGCAGAGCTAATGAGAGGCTAAACCAGGTCTTAAACACTTACTTTCTCAGATATTTAAGGCTGTTTCTCTTACACCATGCTACTACTCTGAAAGTCCAAAATGTGATTGCTCATACTCAGTGTCAGGTAGTGCCAGTTAATGAAAATAAAGTGGAGTAGTGTGATCCTGTGCTTGTCTCTACCTTTGTCTAATTATGTCAGGATGCCTAGCAAAATCTGCTTCTGTGGGTTACAAGTTCTGTGTTAGACAAAAAAAAAAAAAAAAAAAAACCACAAAACCCAGAGATCTGGGACTTTGACTCTATATTTGTTTTCAGTACTTCACTCTATTCATTCAAAAATTTACTAGTCCCTGGTCAAGTTTCTGTATAAAACCACTACATTATTTTCCTGGATAATGAGTTTGCAGCAATGTCTTCAATCTGAAATTTATCTATTTCCCACAGGCTCACTCAGCCTGCCCCTCTCACTGAATATAGTTCTGGAATAAAAGGGGAAGAGGGTGGGAGGAGAATTTCATATAACAGAAAAACAAACTAAAAACAAACCAAAACAAAAAAAACCAAAAAACCTATATCACTTATCTCTTAAGAGCATTGACTTAAATGATAAAACACCAGTGAAAAAGTAACAAACCATTCTACTCAAAAATACACTCATTTTCATTTCATTCATTATATTTTTTTCATTTCGTTCATTATATTCTTTAGCTTGAGAATTTATTTCATTCTTTTTATTGTATATCTGAAATTTTCTATGAGGGGTAGATCTTAATGCTCTTACCACAAAGAAAGGGAAGGGGTAATTACATGAGGTGATATATATGGTAATTACCTTGATTGTAGTGATCATTCATTTCACAATATATATGTATATTAAAACAAGTACCTATTAAGTGTATACAATTTTTATTTGTCAAAAATTAAATGCACTAGGTCTATAATTCATTTCAATAAAACTAAAAGTTTATGATCATATACCCATAGATACACACTATGTGCACAAGTAGTAGTTGTCCTGGAGGATAGAAATGGTGAGTTACTTATTTTTACCTTTCCTATTTAAATAAAAATTGAGTATGAAGAGGAGAAAGAATAGACCAGAGGTTTATTCATCAGTCTCTCATGCTTTAAATTAAAAAATATTCTTAATATTTTAAAAAAATGTTCAAAACTTTGCGATGAATGCCCTTTGAACACAACCCCAATTTTTTAATACATATGTGTAAAGAATATCAACACAGTTACTTGAAACATTTTATTGCCATCAATTAAAAGTTTTAATGAAATGAAAGGCTCAGAGACTTTAGTTAGAAATTATCTCAGTCACTCTTTTATATCAATAGTTCTTGTCTCTCTATTATACTGCAGCTTGTTCTACAATGACATGGATGTATCTATCCCAACCACTAGACTAAAATATCAGGAGAGCAGGTGATATGTTTAACATTTTTTTGTATCATAGCAAAGTCAGTCTTGTTCAGTTTTGTATGTTGTATATTAAATGTTACTATTTTTAACTAAATTGAAAAATGTTTAAATAATTGTAGGGATTTGTTGTCTCTTTTCCCAATGCCTACCACTGTACTTTGCACTAAATGGGCATTTAATTATTATTAATGAATGGATAAGCAGCTGACTAAGTAAATGAATAAATGCTTTACTTTAAAATAAATGAATTTTAGGGTGCCTGGATGGCTTAGTTTGTTAAGCATCCAACTCTTGATTTCAGCTCAGGTCATGATTTCAGGATTGTGAGATTGAGCCATACATCAGGCACTGCACTCAGTGGGGAGTCTGCCTGAGATTTTCTCTCTCTCCCTTTCTCTCTGCCCCTCCCCCCTCTTGTTCTCACTCTCTCTAAAATAAATAAATAAATCTCAAAAAAATGAATTTGCTTTCCAAAAAGGCTCATTTGAAGTAACTATGACTTGCTAAGTGAAAGAGTAGTCATGCTATAAACAGTAAATAAATTTTAGCCTTGGTATTTCTGATATTTTCTAGGAATTTGCTTATTACATCTCAACTACCCAAAATTTGACAACTGTTGGACAAGGGACTTTCAGATTTTCAAAGTCCCCCTATGACAAAGTCTAGGAATGAATGCTTTTATAACTGGTAGTGCCAAAACTTTCCAAATTCTTATGCTCATCATGAGCAACTTCCTGCAGGAGAAGGAAGTATCATGAATCACTTTACACATGCTAGACATTTGAGTATGCACCTTGTATCATGAATCACTTTACACATGCTAGACATTTGAGTAAGCACCTAGCAGAGTCAGAATCAGAGCTGAACCTCTAATAAATCCATAAAGTAATTTACTGAAACAATATTCTTTAAATGCCTTTAGTTTTCATTTTAGAAGCCAACATACCTGAATCTCTACCTGAGTTTTAGACAGTTCTCAGGATTATGGGGGATAGAAGTACAAATTAAATGATACTATGAAGAAGTGAACATATAAATCCAAATTGTGAGACATTGTACAGTAAAGTAACTTAGCTCTTTAACAAGTTAAGGTTGTAAAAAGTAAAAAGGCAGAAGTCACTGCTCTAGATTAAGATATCTTAATGACAATGGTAAATATAAGAGAAGTAACATTAAGGTTGCCTAAGTGGCTTGGTGGCTGAGCATCTGCCTTTGGCTGAGGTCGTGATCCCAGGGTCCTGGGATGGAGTCCTGCATTGGGCTCACTGCAGGGAGCTTGCTTCTCCCTCTGCCTATGTCTCTGCCCCTCTTTCTGCTTCTCTTGTGAATAAAATAAAATCTTTAAAAAAAAAAAAAAAAGCCTGCTCTCAGGAGAAACTAGTTAACCAGAGCCTAAACTTCTGGGATATTTTCAGAGTTTAACTGACCCAGGGGAAAGGAAATACCCAATTCCAACCAATCTAATAATTTTCTTCTACTGAAGGTGTATATTTGTAAATATACATGATAGCAATCATACAGGGAATAAGAGGGAGGAATTAGGATTTTAGGATTATTTATTACAAGGTTCTCATGCTACCTATGAAGTATTATTCTAAAGTGGATTTGAATTAGTTGTAAAAGCATATTGCAAACTCCAAGGCAACCACTAATATATATATGAAATTGATTTTAAAAGGAGAGAAAATTCAAATGATCATTGTAAAGACAAGAGGCGGGCAGTCCCGGTAGCCCAGCGGCTTAGCGCAGCCTTCAGCCCAGGGTGTGATCCTGGAGATCCGGGATCGAGTCCTATGCCAGGCTCCCTGCATGGAGCCTGCTTCTCCCTCTGCCTGTGTCTCTGCCTCTCTCTCTCTTTCTGTGTCTGTCATGAATAAATAAAATCTTAAAAAAAAAATTAAGACAAGAGGCATAAAAATAATGGAAAACTAAATAAGAACAAAGAATAAGAGCAACAAATAAAAAACAGTAACATACTGTTACTGTAACAGATATTAATCTAACTATATCAATAATTACTTTGAATGTCAATTTTCTAAATGTACCAATTAAAAGACAGAGATTGGGATGCCTGGGTGGCTCAGCAGTTGAGCGTCTGCCTTCCATTCAGGGCCTGATCCCAGAATCCAGGATTGAATCCTGCATGGGGCTCCTTGCTGAGAGCCTGCTTCTCCCTCTCCCTCTGCCTGTGTCTCTGCCTCTCTCTCTCTCTGTATCTCTCATGAACAAATAAAATATATATAAAATAAAGACAGAGATTGTCAAAATGGATTAAGAAACATGACCCAACTATAAGTTGTCTGTAAGAAATCCACTTTAAATATAAATACAAATAAATTATTTTATTTATTTATTTATTTATTTATTTATTTATTTATTTATTTATGATAGTCGCACAGAGAGAGAGAGAGAGAGAGAGGCAGAGACATAGGCAGAAGGAGAAGCAGGCTCCATGCAACTGGAAGCCCAATGTGGGATTCGATCCCGGGTCTCCAGGATCGCGCCCTGGGCCAAAGGTAGGCGCTAAACCACTGCGCCACCCAGGGATCCCAAATACAAATAAATTAAAAGTAAATGATTGAAGAAAAATATACCATGCTAACAGTAGCCAAAGGAAAGCAAGAACAGCTATATTAATTTCAAATAGAGAGATCTCTGGGTGGCTCAGTGGTTTAGCACCTGCCTTTGGCCCAGGGCGTGATCCTGGAGACCCAGGATTGAGTCCCACATCAGGCTCCCTGCGTGGAGCTTGCTTCTCCCTCTTTCTGTGTCTCTGCCTCTCTCTTTCTGTGTCTCTCATGAATAAATAAATAAAATCTTAAAAAAAAATTTTTTTTCAAATAGAGCAGATGTTAAAGTGAGGAGAGTTATCAAGGATACAAACAGTCATTATATAATATTGATAAGATCCATTATCCAGGAAGATATAACAATCTCTAATGTGCATGCATGCACCCAATAACAGATCATCAGACTACATGAAAGAAAAAACTGATGGAACTACAAGGAGAAATAGATGAATACTCTATAACTCAATAACACCATCAATCAACTAGAGGAAATTGACATCTAAAGACTACTTCATCCAACAACAGCAGAATACACATTCTTCTCAAGTTTCCATGGAACATTCACCAAGATAGACCACATTCTGAGCTATGTACCTTAAACATTTTAAAACTATAACTTATACAGTGCCTCCCCTCAGACCACAAAGGAATTAAACTACAATTCAGTAAGATAAAGACAACTGGAGAAACTCAAAATACATGGAAGCTAAACCACACAATTCTAAATAACACACAGGTCAAAAAGAAAACATCAAAATAAAACAATAGCCCAAGTAAAAATATTTTAAACTAAATGAAAATGAAAACACAAGTTATCAAAAATGTTGTAATAAAGTGAAAACAGTACTTAGAGAAAAATTAACTCATATATTAGAAAAGAAGAAAGATCTAAATCTCCACCTTAGGAAGCTAGAAACAAAGAGCAAATAAAACACAAAGTAAGCAAAAGGAAAAAAAGAGAGAGCAGAAATCAATGAAATTGAAAAGAAGAAATCAATAGGGAACATCAGCAAACCAAAAGCTGGTTCTTTTAAAATTGGTAAGCCTCTGATCAGGCTAACTAAGGATAAAAGGAAAGAGGATAAAAAAAAAGGATAAAAAAAAAAAAAAAGGAAAGAGGATACAAGTTACTGATATAAATTAAAGAGGTGACATTATTACATATCTCATGGAAATTAAAAAGAATAATAAAAGAATACTATAAACAACTCTATGTCCACAAACTTGATAAATTAGCTGAAATGAACCATTTTCTTGAAAAACACAGTCTACTAAAACTCATACAAGAGGAATAGATAAGGGTTAAGGGAATGGGCAAAATGGATGAAGGATAGATGGAGAAATAGGCTTCCAGTTATAGAATGAATAAGTCATAGAAATAAAAGGCACAGCATAAGGAACACAGGCAATAATATTGTAATAGCAGTGTAACAGGACAGATGGTAGTTACACTTATGAACATACCATAGCATATAAACTTGTCAAATCACTAAGCTGCACATACAATGTCAACTATACTCAAAAGACAAAAAAAGGAATAGATAAAATATTCTCAGTAAAATAGGAAAAGGGGAACTTTCTCAATTTAGTAAGAAATATCTATAGAATCCCTACAGCTGATACCATACTTAATAGTGGAAAACTTGAAGCTTTCCTACTAAGATTAGGTACAGAAGAAAATGTCACTTCTCACCATTTTCAACATGTACTAAAAGTCCTTGTTAATATAATAAAGCAAGAAAAGGAAATAAAAGATATATACAGATTCAGAAGAATGATTTAAAACCTTATCTGCAGATAACATGATCGTCTATGTAGAAAATCCCAAAGACTTGACCAATCCTCCCCCAAATTGAAATTAATTTTAGTGATTATAGCAAGTTTGCAGGATACAAGGTTAATGTACAAAAGTCGATTGCTTTCCTATAAACCAGCAGTGAATAAGCGAATTTTGAAATTGAAAATACAATATCCTTAAATTAGCACCTCAAAAAGTGAAATACTAGGTATAAATCTAACAGTATATGTACAAGATCTATCTGAGGGGAGCTACAAAATTCTGATGAATGAAACTAAAGAGCTAAATAAATAGAGATAATCCATGTTCATGGATAGTAAGACTCAATATTGTCAAGATGTCTGTTCTTTCTACTTTGGTTTATAAATTCAATGCAATCCAAACAAAATCCCAGCAAGTTAATTTGTCAGTATTGACAAACTTATTCTAAGTTTATATGAAGAGGCAAAAGACCCAGACTAATCAACCTGATATGAAAGTAGAAGAACAAAATTGGAGAACTGATAGTATCCAACTTCAAGACTTCTGTATCAAGACAGTTTGTGGTATTGGCAAAAGAATAGACAAATACATTGGTGGAACAGAATAAAAAGTCTAGTCACAAGCATGAATATAATCAGTAGATATTTGTCAAGGGACCAAAAGTAATATAATAGAGCAAAGATTGTTTTTCAACAAATGGTGTTGGAACAATTGAACATCTATTACAAAAAATGATTTAGAGACAGATTTTACAACTTTCACAAAAATTAACTCAAAATGGATCATAGACCTAAATGTAAACCACCAAGCTATATAACTCTCAGAAGATAACAGGAGAAAATCTAGATGATTTTGGGGGTAGCAATAACTTTATAGATAAAACACCAAAGGCATGATCCATGAAAGAAATAATTAATAAGCTTAACTTCATTAAAACTAAAAATTTCTGCGCTGCATAGAATAGCATCATGAGAATTAAAAGACAAACCACAGACTGGGAGAAAAATAGTTGGTAAAAGGTATGTTTGAAAAAGGGCTGCTATCCAAAATATACGAACTTTTAAAATTCAACAATAAGAAAACAAACAACCCAATTAAAAAATAGGCCAAAGACACTACACCAAAAAGGAGGTACAGATGACAAATAGCATATGAAAAGATGCTCCACATCATATGTCATCAGGTAAATGCAAATTAAAACAACAAAAATAAATAAATAAACAAATAAATAAATAAAATTTAAAAACCAAAACAACAATAATATACCACTAACATACTAACCAGAATGGCCAAAACCTGGAACACTGACAACACCAAATGGTGGTGTGATGTGGAGCAACAGAAACTGTCATTCATTCCTGATGGGAGTGAAAAATGGTATAGCCACTTCAGAAGAGAGTTTGGCAGTTTCTTACAAAGCTAAGCATACTCTTACCATACTATCAAGCCATTGTGCTCTTTGGTACATACCCAAGGAGTTGCAAAATATATCCACACAAAAACCTGCATATGGATGTTTATAGCAGCTTTATTTATAATTGTCAAAACTTGGAAGCACCTAAGATGTCCTTCAGTACGTAAATGGATAAATAAACCATGGTACATCCAGACAATGGAATATTATTCAGCAATAAAAAGGAATGAACTGTCAAACCATATAAAGATATGGAGGAGTCTTAAATACATATTAGAAGTGAAACAAGCCAATCTGAAAAGGCTACACACTATATCATTTTCAACTCTATGATAGTCTAAAAAAGGCAAAACCATGCAGACAGTGAAAAGATCAGTAGTTCCCAGGCTGGGGTCAGGGAGTGGTGGGGTGGATGGTGTGGGATAAATAGGCACAGCACAGAAAATATTTGGGGTAGTGAAAATACTCTCTGTGATATTATAATGATGGATACATGTCATTTTACAGTTGTCATTATACATTATACATTGTACATGTCATAGAACAGACAGCATCAAGAATGAACACGAATGTAGACTGTGGGCTTTAGGTCATTATGATATGTTGATGGATTGTAACAAATGTACAGTATCAAATGTCTCCCTCTGGAGTTTGACGTTGATAATGGGAGAGGCTACACTTGTATGGAGGAATGGAATGTGTGAGAAATCTCTGTAACTTCATCTCAATTTTGCTGTGAACCTGAAACTGTCTTAAAAATAAAGTCTGAAGGGGATTCCTGGGTGGCTCAGCGGTTTAGCGCCACCTTCAGCCCAGGGTATGATCCTGGAGACCCGATATCAAGTCCTATGTCGGGCTCCTGGCATGGAGCCTGCTTCTCCCTCTGCCTGTGTCTCTGCCTCTCTCTCTATGTCTATCATAAATAAATAAATAAATCTTTAAAAAAAAATAAAGTCTGAAGGGGTGCCTGGGTGGCACAGTGGGTTGGTCATTCAACTCTCGGTTTCAGGTCAGATTGTGATCTGGAAGTCATGAGATGGAGCCCCCAGTTGGGCTCTGTGCTGGGGTGGAGTCGGCTTGGGATTCTCTCTCCCTCTCTCCATTTCTGCCCTTCCTGCTCATGCTGTCTCTCTCAAAAATAAGTAAATAAATCTTTTTCAAAAAAGTCTTAAGAAAAAATTATTAATTGTTTTAGGAAAGATAATAGTACTATGGATATACAAGTGAAATGATGAAATGATGTAATATTTGGAACATACATTAAAAATAATTCAAGGGATGCCTGGGTGGCTCAGCAGTTGAGCATCTGCCTTTGGCTCAGGTCGCAATCCTGGAGTTCCAGAATCGAGTCCCACATCGGGCTCCCTGCATGGAGCCTGCTTCTCACTCTGCCTATGTCTCTGCCTCTCTCTCTGTGCCTCTCATGAATAAATAAATAAAATCTTTAAAAATTTCAAATATAAAATATAAAAGATAAACAAAAGAAAACACAAGTGTGGAAAATTCAGATAACTATTGAATATGAATGATGAATAATAAGGGATTATTATACTATTGTCTATACTTTCATGTTACATTTTATTTAACATTATATTTTAACAACAACAAAGAAATGGTACACACTAAACATTGAGCCTAGAGTAACTTCTTCCTGAAGGTGAGCAATTTTTTCCAGAACTTGTTATCCCTTAAAAATTATTCAGCATATCAATAATCATATTACTATATTTTCTATTTATGAGACCATGCCACCTACCTGTTTGGTACTTTACTTTTTCACTCATTTTGGAGTTTGCATAACATTACATGGAGACCTATATCGTGCTTTTTAATATCTGCATGTAATTCCATATCACAAACCATTTTAATAAATGTTTTATCTGTTCATATGCATGATAGAAAAAATGACTTCAAGGTTAAAAAAAAATCTATAGAAACATTTTTTTTCCCACTCTCCAATGATGCATGCCTGACTGTCAGCAGAAAAGAGGCTTTTTAGCTGTAAGCCTATCACTAATGGGAAAGCTGGCACATGTTCATCATTTCCTGATCTTTCCCGACTCATACATAACACCAAATGCCACATTTACATGGGTATTCCTGGGTATATGACCAAATATTTTTTTCTTTTCTAAATAAATGCGATAACATTACCCAGTGACAAGAAGGGAAAATATTATAAGAACAGAAAACATAGGGACACTTGGGTAGCTCAGAGATTGAGCGTCTGCCTTTGGCTCAGGGCATGATTCCAGATTCCCAGGATCCAGTATCACATCAGGCTCCCTGAATGGAGTCTGCTTCTCCCTCTGCCTGTGTCTCTGCCTCTGTGTGTGTGTGTATGTCTCTCTCGAATAAGTAAATAAAATCTTAAAAAACAAACAAACAAACAAAAAACAGAAAATATATTCCCCCCCACCGCAAAAAGGAAAATATATTTCTCCCAAGGTGAAAAGGACATACCTTTATATTAAAGATAAATTTAAGAGAAATAGTTTGTATTATCCAGAAAGTTGTACAAAATATCTTTCAGAATGAAATGCAGATTTTTCAGAGGTTTGAAGCAAAAATAAGAAAGATAAGACTATTATTCTAGCTTATTTCCCTCTTCTATGTTCTTCTAAGGTAAAAATAATCATTGCTAAAATATTTTAAATATTAAAGGATTAAAAATTTAACTGTTAAGGTTTTATTTTCAAGAAAGAAGAACAAACACTGTAGAGGCAATTGGTATGTTATAGTTTAAATATATTCACATTCAATCAAGAAAAGGACTAAAGAGGGCAGCCCTGGTGGTGCAGCAGTTTAGCGCCGCCTGCAGCCGGAGGTATGATCCTGGAGACCCGGGATAGAGTCCCACGTCGGGCTCCCTGCGTGGAGCCTTCTTCTCCCTCTGCCTGTGTCTCTGCCTCTTCTCTTCTCTTTCTCTCTGTGTCTCTATGAATAAATAAGTAAAAAATATTTTAAAAATAAAAAGATTCTAAAAATTTATAAAAAAAAAGGATTAATGACACCTCAGAGTTCAACCAGAAAACAAAAGTATGAAAAAGTTTGTTTCTTACTGTCTCCTAGTACACTATTTTAAAGAATGATAAAATTGACCCTCACTTTAATGCAAGGAAATTTTATTTTTTTCTTTTAAGGGCCATACACATTGCTCCTTGTTGATCCCATACCATCCACATAAAATCAGGAAAAAATTCTATATATCTCATATTTTGCTACTATTTACTCAACAATTTAGTGAGAGTTAAGTGAAGTATAAAAGTATACAAATTTAACATTTGTCTCCCTAAACATTTTTTCTTTCCAATAATGCCCACCACCACTGAAGAATAAAATGTGATTCTTGATCTTTATGTAATGCTATATAGTCACAACTATATCCATAATAGAGTTTCACATTAATATTGCCTTCTTTGGTAACTGTAAGCACTTCCACACTTGCTCCTGGCAGCCTTTGCTACTCCAGGGCATAAATTTTGTCTTCATTTATTTCCTCAAATCTGATTTCGTTATTCAAAACCTATAACAGAATAATGAAATGGTTTAGATAGAAGGGACCTTGAGATGCCCAAATGTAACTCCCTCAATGCTGTACTACTAATAATTTATTGAGCAACAATTATGTACCAGGCACTGTGCTTAGAACTTTTTCTATATTACATAATTTAATCGTCAAAGCCAGTTCATGCAATAGATACTATAATTATCTCCAATTAATAGTAAGATTAGAGTGGTTCATAAATGTTAATTATCTTGTGCAAGCCTGCTGTAGGAACTAATTTTGTCTGCTCAGGATTCATTTGTCTTTCTCCTTACACTCCAGTTTTCCTTTAAGGAACCTGTCATATCTTCCTGTCCTCAGTCAATAATTTAGTTGGAAGACACCCTCTCCTGGTTGCAGGAAAGGAAATCTGCTCAAGACCATAGAAAACAGAAGCCTGGTTCAAGGGTAGGTTTATGTCCTAAACTGGAGTAATCTGAATAAATCCCAGGGTAAATGATGATGCTTTGGGAAAAGAGGTACCCTCATTCTGGGGAGGTTGCTGAGCTGATAAGGGGTAAACCTGGAGCCCACAATGCACAAAAAAAAAAAAAAAAAAAAAAAAAAAGTCAAAACGAATGAGACAGTCTCCTAATGGCATCAGTTAGGTCTGAAGTCTGAGTTACTGCCCAGTAGGGGTTATATAAATGAACAAATTCCCTTTTGTAAAGTCGGCTTGGGTTGATTTTATTTCTTTTGCACTGGAATGAGTGATAAATGATCCAATCATTAAGCTGGTAAAGGATAGAGCCAGGAATTAAACCCAGGTATCCTGTTCTAATCCCTTTGTACCACAGTATTGGGATTTGATTTAATTCGTTGTTACCTCTAAAGAACTGGAATGATTTAGAACAAGATTTAGCCACAGAAGGTGACCCAGAATCAGACCCTACATCAAAGGTTTTTATGCAAGTAATTTAGTGAGGACATGCTGCCATGGGAAACTAATAAGGACGAGGCAGCCAGAGCTGAAAAGGAAAAGAAACCAAGCAAAAGTGAAATTCCTAGCAAAGCCCCAGCCTGATGTCTGAGGGATCTTTGAAATGTAAATTAAATTTCAGGGTTTGTCCTGCCTTGGGCAGGGAACTGGACTTCTTGATTGGGTTCTAGTTGGTCACTGGCAAATGGACCAACCTGGGTGGAGGGAACATACATTCCCAGGTTCTTACACATACTGGAGACATGGCTTTAGTAACCCAAGAGCAGTCCTCTGAAGGATGACTACAGAAAGTAAGTCTGAATTAGAGGAAACTTTCCTGTCATGATCAGCCTTTCTGAAGTAGAATCCTGAATAAGCCAAAACTATAGAAAATTTTCAGTAAGTGATGTGAAATTAGAGTTCAACTTGTTTCCTTGACTCCTTACAATGTTTCCCAATTCATGGACAGAATTTCTCTAAGTCTGCCATTTTCTTTCATCTCTTTTGGGGTAAGAGAACATTTTACCAGCCATGAAACATTGATCCTGCCAAATCCTTAACTTCACTTAACATGGATTTTCTCACTTTTGCAGGGGGATAAAGAATAGAGCACATATTGACCAGTTGTTTTAAAAATTAAGTGACAAAGCACATTATCATAATAACTAATACTGAACTATGTGTAAGTCATAGCCAATATGAGTTGAATTGTGTCCCCACAAAATTTATATGTTGGAGCCCTAACCCTCACACCTCTGAATGTGGTTGTAGTTAGAGACAGGCCTTTATTTAAAGAGGTGATTAAGTTAAAATGAGGCTGTTTGGGTGAGTCTTAATCCAATCTGCTGGTGCACTTATAAGATGAAATTTGGACACACACAAGGAGATACTGGGGATGTCCAAACACCGAAGAAAGCTCATGTGCAGACACAGCAAGAAGGAACCCATCTGTAAGCCAGGCACAGAGGCCCAAGGAGAAAGAAACCAAACCTGCAATGATCTTGGACTCCTAACCTCCAATCATGTAAGAAAATTAATTCCTATTGTTCATGTCAACCAGTCCGTGGTATTTTGTTATGATATCCTAGCAAACTCATCTCATGCATCTCAAAACTGCCCCTTCCTTAGTTTTTCATTCCAGTATCTCATCACTTCTGGGTATGTATGAGTAAATGGCTACACGTCAGGAAAAAAAAATGTGTCCTCTCTAGTGTTTTGGGTCTACCAGGTTGAATATTTCAGAAACAAACCCTAGAAGAAAATGGACTAATTTTCCCAGAAGGAAATATTGAATAGATTCATATTCCATATTCTCTGATACCATAGTCTCAGCAGACAGGAAATTATTCTCCATGCTATAGCTCAGAGACCACAGTAATGTCAGCATGGGGACCAGATGGAATAAAGCCAGAGTTTAAGTGCATTTATCTTCAGAGCATTAGTAAAGGATGGGTTGGAGTGAAGGTTAGTTTTTCCTTTGGTCTCTCAGATCTAATTTTGAGTCACCAGCTCTGTAAATGCTACTTAGGAGCACTAGGTACTTAATAGAAGCTAAATAACCTCTCCATGTCATGTCTATGATTCTGAAAAATGAGTCTAGGAAATCAAAGTAATAAATCTTTGTATAACTGCCTTCCAAAGGAAATGATATCTTAAATGATTTTTATTAGACTAGTAGGTCCAACATATAAATCCAGAGATGCAATGAAGCTTCTCAAGATGGAAACAGAAAAAATAATGAGTTAAAATATTAGAATAGAGAAAACAGAACTATATGGTCCTCTTTTTGAAATCCTAGTTACTGATCCTGAAGCAAAAAAAAAAAAAAAAAAAAAAAAAAGGCTTGCTGTGTTCACAGAGACTCTTTATGTGCATTATCCCATTTGAAGCCCAGAATAGGGATGCCTGGGCAGCTCAGTGGTTGAGTGTCTGCCTTTGGCTCAGGGCATGATCCCAGAGTGCTGGGATAGAGTCCCAAATCAGGCTCCCTGCAGGGATCATGCTTCTTCCTCTGCCTATGTCTCTGCCTCTCTCATGAATAAATAAATAAAATCTTAAAAAAAAAGAAACCCAGACTAATGCAAGAGATAAATAGGGAAACTAAATGCCAAAGAATTTGCCAGGTATTTTGCCTGAGATCAAAACAATAAGTGAATAAAAATACATCCAATTTTAAGGCATTCCCTATAAGTAGGCATCTACTGCATCTAATGCAACCTTCAGAATGATAAAGGTGAATTACATTCAGGTTGATTAATATCCTGTCAATCAAGAAGATTTGATTTATTGTACTGTTCTACTAAAAATATTGTTCAATAAACTTTAAATTGTATTCTTCATTATTTATGGACAGTAACTAAATACAATAAGCCAAAGGCACGAATAGAAACAGGCTTCCTAACTCTTGATCACTCTATAATATTCCAAGATGAAGAGCTGGAGCCAGCACTTCAGACCCACAAGGGATCTAGTTTTGTAGTCTCTTAGGGGACTTGGAATGATAAATTCTCCCAGCCTTTCCTCTTTCTTGTCATCTGTTCACCCAGAAAAATCCAGCTCTGTACATATAGATGAGGGTCTGTATGAATTGGGGTTGGATGAGAAGACAAAAATCACAATGTGGTGGACTTTGGCTGTGTATCTACTTGGCTGGGCTACAGTCCTCAGTAATTCAATCTAATACCAATCTAGGTGTTACCAATCTAGGTGTTTCCATGAAAGTATAGCTGTGATTAAAGGCCATAATCAGTTGACTCTGAAGTAGGGGAGGTTAAATATGGGTGGTCCTGATTCAGTTTGCTCTAAGGCCTTAGGAGTGGAGCTGAACTTTGCCTGATGAAGAAGAAATTCTGTCTGTGGACAGCAGCTTTTGCCATGTGCGGGGGTTCTAGGACATTCATGTAAACCAATTCCTTGTATCTATATCTATATACCTGAACTCACATTCTAGTTATTTGAACAGTGAGAATTATAGACATAAGTGTTATCTAGGTAGAAAGTTGTTAATTGGGTAACTGGAAGGGTAAAAAGGAAATGCTGAGATAACACAGAGAGAGCAACAGAGGAGGCAGCTACCATCTCCAGTGCTCAGAGCACAAAGGGAAGCATGAGGCTGGAATTATTAAAGTTGACAAATTTAAAGGACTGAGCCTCTGGAAGAGGAGGCAGTGTTAGCTGCCCAGTGCTGGTGTCTCTGAGTAAGCACTGTAAGGCTGGTTTGGAGAAGAAGGGAAGACTGTAAGCTGGCTTCAGCTGCTACTGTCCAAAGGTGCTGCCAGAGGGAAGAGGCCTGGATGGGGGGATGCTGACAGGAACCATCCCAGACATGTAGGAAGCCCACAGGAAGGGACGTGTCTGCTCTTTCTCCCAGAGACTTCCAGTATCCTTCTGGTGCTCCCTATTTTTTTGGCAAAGCAAAAATGTGGTTCACATCTGATGCAAACATTCAGAAAGGTAACCTTTCTGTAAATTAGATTCAGGCCGATTAATTTCCTATCAATCAATAAGACTTGACTTAATGCACCGTTCTGTCCAAGCAGGTAGGTTTGGTATTAAGTGAAAATAGCTTAATAACTAGAACAGGGTATATGTATTGCTCAGAATATATGTAGGTAAAAAAGTTATGTTCTCCCAAAGAAGATCCAAAAAACCACGAGTGGATACATCTGCAGCATATCACTTCTTATGTCTTCTAGTTTCTTAAATACAGTAAAATCAAAATTATCTACAGCTATATTTTATTTTTTAAAAAACAGCAATTTAAATCCTCTTCTGCTTAAAAACTCACTGACCTTATAAATTAATTTTTGCCTCCATAGCTCCACTGACAAGTTAGCGAGAGTCATATCATTGCAAAATAACTTTGAAAAATACTCAACCACACTAATTACATTCTTCGACTTGGATCAGAAGCAGAGACAGTAGGAGTACATACTAGCCCCTCAAGAGTCACACAATGGTCCAATGGTGAGCAGACAGTGCTAACAGGAATAGTAAGTAACATGATGAAGTGGTGAATATTAGAAAGGAATAAATGGCCAGACTTGGAGACCAACTTGGCATAAAGAGTAAAGAAAGAGGGAAATCTGGATCATCCTGGTGTGGTTGTGTTTTGTTTTGAGCAAAACTAGGTGGAGGCCAACAACAAAACAGCAGCAGTTTACTCAGCAAGGCTCACAGATGTTCTCAACATGAACCCTCCTGCACACCTTCTGCTCTAGCCTTAGACATCGACCTGAGGTGTCTTGAAAATGCCATATTTGTTCACGTGCCTGTAATTTTGCACAAGTTCTGCCTTCTGCATGGAATGCCTTTCACTCCTTATATTTCCATGAACGACTTACTTAAATTTCTGGTCTCGGTTCCAACTTCTCAGTAATACCTCCTCTGACCCAAGGCCACAGCTCTGTACAGTTCCAGGAGGATCATACACATTTTGTTTTATGTAAGTATTTTCCCTTGGAGTTATGTGACCTGACAGCTTCTCTCTGACCTCCGCCAGGCACCAGACATGCTGCTCCGTCTTTCTGCTTTCTTTCTCCCTCCCTCATTCCCTCCTTCCCTCTATATCTATCTATCATCTATCTATCTATCATCTCTCTGTCATTATTAGTCACCTAGGGCTGCTATAACAAAATAAAATGAAGCACAGACTGGGAGGCTGAAACAATGAAAATTCATTTTCTCACAGTCTGGAGGCTAGAAGACCAAGATCAAGGTATCAGTGCTGATTTCTGGGGCGGCCTGTATTCCTGGCTTATAGGCAGCCAGCTCCTCCCTTTCTCCTTACATGACCTCTCTCTGGGTGAACTCTGAGAAATAGACATCTCTGGTGTCACTTCCTCTTCTTAAGAAAGATATAAGCCCTATCATATTAGAGCCCATCTTTATGACCTCATTCAACCTTAATTACTTCCCTAAAGGATTTATCTTTAAATACAGCCACATCAGAGGTTAGAACATGAGTGTATGAATTCTGAGGAACACTATAACACTAGCAATCTATACTGGAGCCTTAGCTATTGCATGTGTGCTCACCCCTTGAGACTGATTATACAGAGTGTAATGTTTGTCCTTAATTGAAAGGCTGGCATAGCTCCTACAAAAAGCATATTTGGGAGAATTAGCTGATTTGGATGGAAGATAATTAGTTCAACATTAGATGTACAGATTTCAAGATGATGGTGGGACTGTGTCTAAATCAGGAATTGGAAGGAGGAACTGAAGCCCAGTGTGACATGTGAGGTCATAGATGCGCTTGAGGAAGTTCAGAAACAGAAGTCAACATAACCATTTGCATACAGATGCAATCAAAACAACAGATTCCACCACATTCTTTTATTGTAGCTCATGTTGTTGTTCCAGCATTCAGGTCTTGAGCTCTCCGCTAAACTTAAATTCTTTCATCTAATGAGGGCAGTGTATGGGGGAAAGACATTGGCCCAGTGGGATTCATTTTCCATTAGCAGTGTTTTTCTTCATAAAAATTCAAGCTTAATTCCATACTGCTTTGCAAAAGGGTGCCATATCAATGAGTCAACATGCTTTTCCCATGGGATTCTCAGCTCCCCCAACGTGTCAAACTGTCTCATGATAATGCCTCATTAATTTTATGAGAAAGAATGGTTTATTAAATGGCTTTTTAAGCCTATTAGGAAAAAGTAGATTTTATTGTGGGGGAAAAAACCTCCAGATTTGACATTCCACATTTTCTTTCCAATTAGTGGTTAATTAAGATTTAAGTTCTATTCAATCATCCTTACCCAGTTTTGTACAATGATAAATCCTTCAGGTGGAAAGGCTGCAGTGCCGATAAACCACTGGTACAGGTTAGAATGGAGAAAAAAGGAATGGTATCTTATACTGTTTCATGACATTCAATTGCAATCACTCATGTAAAGCTGGATATAATTGTTAGGCAATAAATGGACTTGGTCTACATTTGGGCATTTGCCTGTTAATAGTAATTAGCAAGAGCATGTAATTTCAGTGTTCTCTAGTGAATAGTTGTGTATTATTGAGTATTTACAGAATGACAAATGACTTGGAAGGAAAAAGGAGAACAACAGCATATTGAATAAATAACAGAATTTGAAAAGTTATTTTCATTAAGCACTAATGTGAATATTATCCCATTGCCTAAATTTCATCAGCCTCACTCTTCACTTTTATATAGCCTTATGATATTATATCTTATTCTTAGGATAAGAAAGGACACTTAAAAGGCCGTGGTGCATATGTTATCATCCCAACACACTGTCTTCTGGTGATGTCCATGAATCTCCATTTTACTTTTTAGAGAGTTTACACTAGCTCCCATGCGATTGATTCTATATTATAATATTTAAGATTCATCTTTCTCTTTACTTGCATCTACTTTCTAATTGAAAAATTTTTATAGGAGTTTTCATTAGTGGTTTTGCAAAATTATTATTTCTCAATTATTTACCTCATTCTATAATATAAATGGCAAATGCCATTTATGCCCCCCTCAGGGAGGCAGTACTGCTTTAAACCATGGCTTGCAATATATATCATTTATATAGCAAACTTATAACAAGAAGACTATATATAGTAAGTGGAATGGCATCAAGAACATTAACAAAATTGTAATATTTTTCACTTGGACTTAATAAGACAGCTGCCTAACTATGTATACTGACATCTTTAGGATTTTGTATGAGGCTGAAGTGAACCTCATGAGAAGTGACTGCATCTTACACAATAGATTGACTATCTCTAAGAAAGTCAATCACTTTATTTTTTTCTTTTAAAGATTTTATTTATTTATTTATTTGAGAGAGAGAGAGAGAGAGGAGGAGGAGGAGGAGGAGGAGGAGGAGGAGGAGGAGGAGGAGGAACAGGGTGAGGAGCAGAAGGAAAGGGAGAAGTGGACTCCAAGCTGTGTGGAACCCAATGAAGGGCTCCATTCCAGGAACCCCACATAATGACCTGAGCTGAAGGCAGATGATTAACCAACTGAGCCATCCAGGCTCCCTGAAAGTCACGTCACTTTAGACACATTTGGTTTTAGTCAATATTATTTATTTACATCTCTGGGCAAAGCCACAAATGTGGAAGCTATCTTAAGCCACATTTTTAGTGTCTTAGAGGACGTGTATATCAGTAAATAATAACAGAAGGAAGACTTTTAAAAAAATATTTAAAACCAAGCCTACAAGTTACTGATGGGGATTTCCATCAGTAAATTAGCATTCAATTGTAAAGCTTAGGTTCCTTAGAATAATGGTTTCTAAATGCCCACCCACGGACCCATTTGGTTTCTCAGTGCTTCCATTTGCCTGTAGTAGAATAAATCAACTATGGGCAACACAATAAATTTATAATAGAATGAAATGTATCTTATTCAAAAAAAAGTTCTTCTATTCCAAATATATGCCTTTAAAAATTTTTGGTGTTAAAATGTTTTTTTTATTATGAAATGTCAATAAAGGTGGTATGGAGTTTTTTTTTTGTGTGTGTGGTTTTTGTTGTGTTTTTTAAGGACAGAAATTAGCACCCCTATATATATCCTCCATTTTATATGAAATTGTACTTTGTGGGACCTAGGAAATTTAACAAAAATCCCCTACCCCTGGACAAGCAGAGCAGGACTGATTCCATTTTGTGCTACGCTGGCCACCTCCTGTATGACCCCCACATGACCTGCTTATTGCTTAAGGCACTTCCCCACCCTATTCAAACTGCCGTTCATAACAATGTAACCCTGCTTTGTGCCCGCCAAAACTGTGCGCCAATTCTGACCAAAGTAATAGGCCAGCTCAAATGGATACTTTAGGGTAAGATGTAATTCAATTGGCCACCTGCTTGTGGACCGACATGACTGTGCAACTTTCTGTGTATCCCATTGGCCACTGGCCACTATAAAGCTGCTATGCTTCTTAGTCTCGGGGTCCAAGTCCCTGCTCCGCTGTGTCAGGTACACTTGGACCCAGGCTCGAGCTTGTAAATAAACCCTCATGTGTTTGCATCGGTGTGGCTCCTCAGTGGTTTCTTGGATTCGCAAACTTGGGCACAACACTTAGCTATAGAATCTTAAAGTTTGGAAGCTGCTTAGTGCAAGAAACCCTGAGCCTCTTGAGATCAGCTATTCCCTTTGTTCTCTACCTTGGCAGACCCTTTCCAGTGCAGATTTGAGATGCATAAACACCCTGGGGATTGTCCTGATCACCCAGAATCTTGCAAACAATAGGAGAGACTGCCCTGAGCAACAAGTTGCTTCCTTCTAGGCATTACACCTGCAGTTCTGGCCCTAGCCTGAGCCATCAGCTGGGCTTATCATCTAGAGTAACAGAGCAGTGTAAGGGGTGACCTGGTTTAGAGAGGGAGAGACAAGGAATCTACCTCTGTTCTTCCTTGGGCAAGGACAAAGTGACCTTAACTCATTACTTCACTTAATCCTCACCATCCGATTTACAGGAAAACATAATAGAATTCAGCAAGCTTTTGTGGTTTGTTTATGGTCTCATAGTGAGTAGCAAACACAGAAATCACAAATCTCTGAATTTACTGAGTTTCAAGTGACAGCTCTGAAGAAAAGAATCTTTGGGGGAAGATTTGTGAATTATCTGCTGAGGCATACAGATTGCAAACAACTCAAGTAAATTTTATAGGAGTCCTAAGAACGAGGCACCTGAAAGCATAACTATTATTTGTGAAATATGACCCTAATATATTATTTCGTGAAATGATGCTGGTGTTTACCCGTGCCCTGAAATATTTTGCATTCATTTGCAACTTGTTATTCTGCTGGAGATAAATAAATTCTAGTCTCTCTACTTAGTTCCACATGGGCAAAGGACTCCTTCGGTTCACAGCTACTTTTTAATGAAAGGAAATGCATGCTCCCCTCTGGCTATGCTTTTCAACATTGAGAAAAGTCATGTATCAGAACCAAGGCAAGATTATCCCCTACAACCAAAAGCTTTGTGATAGCACATTCTCCTAAGGATATGGTGTTTGGCGGTTTGTGGCTAACTGGCCCTGTGCTGGCTTTTCCAAGAGAGAAGATGCAGATGATTTCTAAGTTTTTTTCTGAATGAAAGAACAGTCAGGGAACACAGGTAAATAGGTGGAGTATCTTTTTTTAAGATTTTATTTATTTATTCATGAGAGACACAGAAAGAGAGGCAGAGACATAGGCAGAAGGAGAAACAGGCTCCCATAGGGAGCCTGATGTGGGATTTGATCCCAGAACCCCGGGATCATGACCTGAGCCAAAGGCTCTCAACCACTGAGCCACCCAGGCGCCTCAATATGTGGAGTATCTTAAAGCCATCCCTCACCCTGCCCTGTAATACTGGTACAGGGCAATGAGCATGATTTGAGCTCTACCTATCAAGAGGCTTACACCTGCAGGCTAATTTAGAAGAAGATTTTGAACTGTTTATTTACTTCCTGCTGCTTTCTTCAATACTCTTAGTTTTCTTTTCTCTTGCAAAATGCTCCAGACATTATTAATTTGTGGTTGTAAGGTCTAAGGATTGTTATTACACTGTTGGCCATTACACCTCAAATCCAAACAGTTCTTTATAGACATCATTGCTATTCTCAGCAAAACTAGTCTGTCTAGATTTTATCTTGGTTGCAGGTATCTGCAAAAATCAGCCTTAAGAATAAGTCCTTTTATTTAGATTTATAGCTTTGCCTGGTACACTTCTTTTACTTCACCTGCCCTAAGGGGATGTTTAATGAGGAACAAGCACAATGTTGCTACTGAGCCCCAGTGAATTTGTCCTTCAGAGACTGGTAAGTTTGACATTTTATTTTGACTTCAAATCTGAAAGCCAGGAAGAGGGGAAACGTGTAGGTGTTGCGGAAAATGGTGTGTGGGAAGTGGCTACCAGAAGGGCCGATGCCAGTCTGTTTGGATTAGTCAGTTTATTTCAATGAACAGATCTACGACACAAGATGAATATGTTTGAATATTTGGGGAAATAAGAACCTGGAATGAAGAGCTTTAAATACTGTTGGTCTGAGCAAACTAGTCTTTCTAGGGGAGGGGGGAAATGATAGTTAAAGGGCAGATGCTGACTGCTACATGGCCCTAAACCATTAAAATGCTCTATGGTGTGTTTGCTGCATCCCCAGAGGGTCCTGGGGGGCCAGAGGGCCACAGAGGAACCAAGAGGAAAAGTGCTATATACTTCAGGAAATTGGGGGTCCCCTCTGCCCTCCTTTGGGAAGTGAGTATTGTAATAAGACATTATAGGCCATCTTGTGAGTCAGGCTCTGCTATCTCAGTCTTGCCTTGCACCTTGCACAGCTCCATACAGCTGGATGATCTAGTTGGCCTCAGGCGTCCCCATTCCTGGACCAGTCCTGAGAGGGAGGACAAGTAGTAGGGACCCCCATAGTCCCTGTCTACTGGGATGTGCAATTTGATTCGGACTCTTTGAGGTTGACTTCGTACTCTGTACTCAGCCCAGCTGTCCTGCCAGGAGCTCTGGCCTCTCTGAAAAAGGAGATTCCTCTACCTCAGGCCTGTTTGACTGTGCTTTTGTGTCCTGACTTACTTCTGTTGACGAGGGGAGGAGGACGAAGAGTAGAATTTGTCTCCTTATTGACCTCCTCCCAACTAGTAGGGGTCTTATCCAATAGGAACATCAATCTTTCACAGTGACATCCATCCGTGACAACCAGTCTTGCCTTCCAAAAGCTACACTTTAACATGGACCTATGAAAAACAAGATACTAATGAGGTAAGTCACAGCAGCAGATGCCTGGGTTCCAATCTGCTCCATCATCTTCTAAAACTATGAGTTAGAAGAACTTATTCAACCTATCAGAACTTCAGTTTTCTTATCAAGAAAATGAAAAAAAAATAATATACTTAGCTCATTAAGTTGGTATGAAGATTGAGAACACAGTAAATTCTTTTTTTTTTTTTAAAGATTTTATTTATTTATTCATGAGAGACACACACACACAGAAGCAGAGACACAGGCAGAGGAAGAAGCAGGCTCCATGCAGGGAGCCTGAAGTGGGACTCAATCCCAGGTCTCCAGGATCACACCCTGGACTGAAGGTGGCACTAAGCCACTGAGCCACCAGGGCTGGCCTAGAACACAGTAAATTCTTAAGGAGAATAAGCTACTATTCCCATACTCAGCATGTCTGATCAAATACCCCATTTTGAAAGTCTGTGACTATTTGGAGTGGCATACACCTAAGGAAGACTGCTCAGCTATCTCTTCAGCTACACAAGGAGATTACTAGAGATAGTAATTTGGTGAAGAAATTATTTATTTATTTATTTTTTAAAATGACCTTTTAAAAAGTCTGAAATAACATTAGACATGAAAAGTAAAAAGATTGCTACAAAGAAATACCAATATACCCATTATCCAGAGATCTTTTCAAGTTTTGCCAATTGTCCCAGGCATGCCTTTTATTCCAGTGCACCATTACTAGGACCTCTTACTGTACCCAGTAGTCATGTCTCTCTAAGCTCCTTCAATCTGGGGCAATGTATTAGGCACTCCTTGACCTTTCTGAGGTTTCTGAGCATTTCTTTTGTAGAGTTTTTCTCAATGTGGATTTGTCTAATGTTTCCTTTAGAAGAGTACCACATTAACATATTTTTGGCAAAAATACTGCAGAAGGAAGGTGGTGGTCTTGTTGTATCCTTTCAGGTGGCACATGATGCTAATTTGTCCCATTATTGATGGTGCTAATTTGATTCTTGATAAATACTATGTCTGTTAGGATTCTCCTCTGGAAACTTACTTTGGAATTACTAAGCACTTTTTGTGTGAAGATACTTTGGTTTCATGAAAATACCCCATTCTTCAGCTCCCATTCACCACTAGATGCAGCATGTGTTGAATTTATTATTGCTACAATGGGCAGAAGTGGTGGTTTTCAAATTGCAATACTTTTTCTATATCTATTATTTGATATTCTATTGTAAAGAATAGTTCCTCTAATCTCTACTTATTTTTATTAGTTGAATGGATTATAACCCATCAATATGATTATTTATTTTGATGCTTTAATTTTCCCAGATTTGGACAGGAGGAGCCCCTTCCAGCTAGATAATGTCTTCTAAACTCTTTCCTTCATTGTTTTAGGACTTCCTCTGTATTTGGCACAATATGTTCCAAGTTCATTCTCCACTTTCCTTGACCCTGATTTGGATAAGCTACTTCTCCAAGAAGGCTTGGCTCTTTTTGTGGAAAATAGTATGTAGAAATCAGAGTCTGGATGTGAGGTAAGTTCATTAATACTGGGGCCTCAATGTTTGGCTTGTACCTTTCATTTACATTTTCTATTAAATCTCTTATTCCAGTCTACACTACAGAGTTTATGGCTCATTTGAATCTTCCTCTGTTCTATATTTGTATTCACTTCTTCGTCAGTGAAAAATCAAGCCTCATCATCCTCAACATATTTGCTTATTTGCTCAACCCCTTATGTACACAATTTCCCAGTTTACCAAGGTTCCCAATCCCCCAACGCTGATACTCCATCCTTGCACAGCCACCATTACTGGACCTGCCTGATGCCAAAGAAAGAAAAAAGGAGAGAAGGAGGACAGAAGGAAAAAAGAACATTAACAGAATTGTCTGAATTTGGTCATGGTGTCAATGGATGTTTATATTACTTAAAATATTCCTAAAATTACCTTTAGGTTTTACTTTTGTTGATCCTTTGGCTTCTATGAAATTGCTGGTGTTTTGTCTTTGATTATTATTTGGTTCCTTCTACATTCTCTGTCATGACCAGTTTCTTGCCCACTGAAAATAATAATGGTACGTATGGTCAGTCATGCACACCTTGGACCTTTCATTGTGCCAAGATGATATAATACTACAATTGACAGCTCTAACAAAATTCCGTGTGTGTGTGTGTGTGTGTGCGTGTGTGTGTGTGTGTATCTGGAGAGCAAGGCAGGGAGCAGTTTGCCAAAGGAATGGTGAGATTTATTTCCAAAAGAAGCAAGGAAAAAATGTGTATCTTCTTTTCAATCTGCATCTCTCTTCTGATGCATTGTGATGGACTCTGAACTCATCTCTTTACCTTTGATCTTCTCCAAATTTAGCATTTTAAATGAAAACTATACATTGTTCTCCACCACCCTGACATCTCTTCTTGTATCACTAATAGCAATACATTGAATTTTGTCATTATCAAGAAACTGAAGTTCTCTGGAGCAGGAATCATTTGATTCATCTTTAATTCCAAGCCTGAAAGTACCTTGAATTTAGTAAATGCTCAATAAACATATTGCTAAATGGATAAATTAATGGATATATGACCTACTTAAGGAAGCTAGTGTTAGATATTGTCATCTCTTCCTTTACAAGTTAGTTTTTACAGTTAGTTATTCTGGAGCAAAGTTCAGGAGTTTACACTTTTAACAAGAATCCCCAAGTGATTCTATCCAGGTCATATTTTAAGAAAAATTAAGATATGCTTCTACATTCTTGATTTCAAGTTTAAAAAGAGAATTTCATTCTCCAGTGCCACTATTAAAGTACTCTTTTGATGGTTATACATATTATGATTATGTGTTTTAAAAGGAGTTAGATGCAACTCTAATTGCCTATTGACCTTCCAGGATGCAAATTAACACAGCATTATTTTTCTTCTACTGTATCATATGTGCCACATAAATATTTCTTTATATTCTTCCAAATAACTCTTTACTATCTATGCACTTAGTGGTTGAATCGAAAATGAAACTTCCTGTTTCTATGGAATACGGGGATACAGTTACTCTTGATGTATCGAATGCAATAGGCAACCTTTCAGGATTACAAAATTGCTAATGTGTGAGCACAAATGCAATGGGGCTCAAAAGACGTCTAGAGAACATTTACAGATAACCTGGCATCATACACTATTCACAGGACTAGATACGTGGCAAACAGGTTTTGTTATTATCATGGCATATTTTTTTTCCAACTACTTAGACTTGTATTAATAGCTTATATCATTTTCCACATGGGTGGATTTTCTTTATACTTTCTAACTGAATAATATCATGAGGAAGACAAAGAATTATTCCCACTAATATCTACTGTTTATTCAATAAAAAACAGAGATTTGGGAAAGTTATATATGAATTACATGTTCTCTTTGTCCAATAAGACCTACAGTATTTGTGTTTGAATAAAAATAATTTAAAAAGTTAGCCTGTTTATGTCTATGATGTCTACAGATGTGAGCATATCAACTTGTGAGAGAAGAATCTGTGTTCCTTCCTGTAGGAGCATTCACTCTGGATAGAGAGTGAGAGTCTTCAGTGACAAGGTTTCACCCCAGGTCAGATCAGTTGGGCACTTGGCTTATTACCATGTTACTTAAAGTAGCTGAGTTAGGGAGCTCAAAGACATGGCCCACCACTTCAAGGACCCAGAGCCAGACTCTGGGCCTCTCAATCCCATTTTCACATCTGATGCATTCAGTTGTCTGTTCCATTCACCTGCTGACATTCGTATTTTATCATTACATTTTATAACCTCTAGTCTCTTCTTGTGTCTCCTCCTCCCCTTTGTACATGGAATTTTACAACAGAGCCCCAGGGCCTTGAATAAAAGGATCATATGATCAAAGTATGATGCCCATTTGGCAAGAGGAGTTTGAATTGCACTCCTCCTAAACTCCTTTACCAAAAGGAAAGAAAGGACATTATCACAGATAAAATCTGTGAATTAATCTCTCTCTCTTTCCTTCTTATTTTGAGAGGGGAAATGGGGAAAAATTTTTAGGCAAATGTAGTTAGAGAAAGAATTTTTTTAAGTATATCACAATAGAAAAAGTAAAAACAAACTCTTTATATGCCAATAATAACTACTGTGACTCATATAGTATATTGATATCCTTTCCCACACACAACACAAAAATTTTTACCACACTCACAATATTGACAGACTTTTGAGTGTCAAGCAATGCCAGTGCAATGTGAAATTGAAAAATGAACAGCTATTAATCAACAAAGGTTACTCTCTGGATGGTCCATTCTCCTAAGGGTGTCTATGAATTAGTAGTCATGGTTTCAGAGTCCAATTATTCCTGAAATTCTCTGCCTGTGTAAATAGATGTTTATTCTCAGTCATCAGTTTACTCAGTAAACTGTTGTATATACACGGTTACAGAGTGAGCGTGATTAATCAGAGCTCACCAAGGTAGCAGAATTTGACTCTAATAGCAGTAATGTTCACAAGAGAAGAATCGGCGACTAGGGTAGTTCATTAAAAACAACATGGACCAAGTAATCTTTCATACTTGAGTATGCCTATTCAACCATGATAAACCAGTGAGGCTAGTAGTCAATGAAGAAAAGAGAAAAAGCCTGGCCTACGTTAATCTTCACTCTGCTAACTTGTTTTCCGCAGATCAGGCTATGCCACTGACATTCCTCAGAGGAATTAGCAATGTAATTGCCACTTAATTACAGTGCTCTATCATAGATCAATTTTTACTTCAGAGAATTATGCTGGGAAATGTGCCTAAGGAGCCTTATTTCTTTCTACACATCTAGAGAGTTTCTGCTATCCTAAAAACATTTTACAGGAAGGATAGACTAAGGCTGTTTGACTGCATCAGAAAAGCCAGAGCTGTCAAAGCTCCCTTAAATTTGATATCTCTAGAAATAAGAACATTTACAGAGAACAACAGGCCTGGGAGAAATTTATAGGAAGCTGCTCACCATGAAAAAAAGGGAGAGGAAATGCTCAATGAACAAGGAAAGCAAGACAGGCATGTGTTCTTAAAGAAAGAGAGGCAGTGAGTTTTTCACTTTTTCTTACCTCAATTCCCAGATCACGTTATTGCCCAGAATGCATCAAAATCGATTAAGAGTTCACCTCTCACAGCAGATTTGGGCAAGATTTCACTAATGAAAGGAAGTGTAGTTAAAGCCAGCCTTATCACTAACCTGCTCTGTAACCTTGGGAGATATTTTAATATCCTGGTATGTCAGACTCCTTGTCTATAAAATGGGAATAATACTAGTATATTCTTACAACAGAAAAGTTTGCTATAAATATTAAAAAAAGGAATGTGCATAAAGCTTAGACTCTTTTTTTAGTAGAAATAAACAAATTAACTTTTAAAAATTGAAGTATATTTGACATATAACATGTACATTTAAGGTATACATGCTAATTTGATACTTATATATTTAATATGTTTGCCATTGTTGTGATAGTTAGCACCTCTAGCACATCACATAAGTATTATTTCTCATTTTAAGAACTCTGTTAATGTTTAGACTTAGTGTTGTAACTATTGATTATATTACTAAACCGTAATTCTGTCATTGGTTTGCTCCTCTTCAATGGTAATTTCTGCTAGCAGTTTGTATTTTTCTATCAATTCTCTCTCTAGCAATTTGTTTAAAAAGTAGAATTGTGAAAAAAATTGAGAATTGATAACTTTGATTTTAATGTGACAATTTATAGAGCAAAACTATGTTTTTGGTACTTGTGGGTAAAGACAGGTAAAGAAATCAGTATTTACTAAATGCCCTCAAATTCTCCTACATTTCCATATGGTAGATGGTAAAACTTCTATCCAAAATGAAAAAAAATTAGGCTCAGGGGAGTAAAATAGCATTTTTAATATATCAATAATTTTCTCAGCTTTTCAATTATAGAACCTTTGTGAAGACAAAAATATCACAGACATTTCCTAATAGTCAAAAGCATTATAATTGTTTAATGAGAAAATGCATAGTAATTGAGTATAATGTTTATAATGTTTTTTTTTAAGATTTTATTTATTTTTGACACACACACGCAGAGAGAGAGAGAGAGGCAGAGACACAGGCAGAGGGAGGAGCAGGCTTCATGTAGGGAGCCTGATGTGGGACTGGATCCCAGGTCTCCAGGATCATGCTCTGAGCCGAAGGTGGCGCTAAACCGCTGAGCCACCCGGGCTGTCCTATAATGTTTATAATGTATAATAATTGAGTATAAATGTAGAGTATATCAGTCTCAATTGTAACAAGATAAAAACAAAAAAAGTGGGTTGTTATCTTTATATAACCTGTAAACTATGATGTATACATTAGTATAGAATTATTAGATTTATTCTTGCAATAAATCTGCATGGACCTCTAGGGCTTCTTAATCAAAAGTTTTAGGAACCTCACACTACATAATAATGTATATTATAATCATTAATTATTATAATAATTGATTATATAATTATATTGATTATGAATTATTATCTGTTACTATATTATTTGTTATATCATTGATTATTATATATCATTATTATGATCATTGACTATGTAACATTTCACAGCAGTTTGGAAGTATTTTTAGATACTTGTTTTTTTCTCTATTTCACTTAGATTAAGTTTACTAAAATATCATATTTATATAAATGAGATTTAATAAATATAAACTAATGGATATCTTTCATTGCTATTAAAATAAGCATTTGCTCATGTAGAATATGTGTGTTTTAGGGAATATTTTTGTGGGGCTTCACATTAATAAGAAAAACTTACTTTAATAAGGCAGTGAGCGACAATTTCAGAACTAACATTAGTCAGAAAGTTTTTCGTAAACAAATCTGCTTTATATTTTAGACATGATAACATTAGGAAATGAGTAGTTATCATCAACGTTGATTTAGAACTCACCAGCTGTTGAGTTCCCTTGTTTGATCTGTTTAAAGTTCTGAGAACTGGAAATCTCATCCCCTCTGAGTCTATCTTAGAAATCCCTTTTAATACAAAACTTGAGGAGGACTGCCTCTGTCTGTATTACCTAGAATGACTGACAGTGATGACTTTCACATACCACTTCTTTGTTTTTTGAAGCAAGAAGTCAAAAACACAATTATGGTAAAATACATAAAGACTGTCAAACTTCCTTTCCTTTTGTTCTTTCCATTTGTATAATTTATGTAGATAGACTATAAGAAACAGAATATGGTAAGATTACTACTGTACCATACATTCCTAAAAGCAGTTGACAGAATCCATATATTTAGAGAACAAAGCAATATTGTGTCATGAAAAATGACTATCCTGACTTGCATAAAGCAGAGTAGGCTACTAAAACATTATGTAATTTACTTAGTCAAAAACAAATTGTTTCTTTTTGTTATGAGTTTGTCACCAGAATACAGGTCTTATGAAAAACATCACTAAATTTAAGACAAAATGGAAAAGGAAAAGATTCACGTCATATTGCTATCATTGGACATGTAAATTCAAGCAAGTCTATTACTACCAGCCATCTGTTCTACAAATGTGGTTGGAATCAATAGAATAACTATCAACATTTTTGAGAATGAGTCTGCTAAGATGGGAAAGTCTCCTTTAGATATGCCTCGGAAAAACTTAAGCCTGAATGTGAATATGGTATCACATGGGTATCTCCGTGTGGAAATTTGGGACCAGTAAGTATGTGGCCATCACTATTACTCCAAGACACAGAGACTTTATCAAAAACATGATCACAGGTACATTTCAGGTTGACAGTATTGTTCTGATTGTTGCTGATGGTATTTGTAATTTGAAGCTGGTATCTCCAAGACTGAGTAAACCAATCAGCATACCCTACTGGCTTACATGTTGGGTTTGAACCAATTAATTGTTGGTGTTTACACAATGGATTCTACTGAGATACTTCACAGTTAGAAGAGAAATGAGGAAGTCAGCCTCTGTATTAAGAAAAGTTTCTATAACCTTAACACACTAGCATTGGTTCCAAATTCTGGCTTAAATGGTGGAACATGCTGGAGTTAAGTGTTAAAATGCCTTGGTTCAAGGGATAGGAATTCACTATAAGGATGGAAGTGCCAGTGGAACTATATTACTTGAAAGCTCTGGATTACATCTTACTACCAACTCATATAATTGACAAATCTTTCATCTGTCCCTCCAGGTTGTTTATAAAATTGGTGGTATTAGTATAGCTTCTGTGAGCTGAGTGACTAGTGTTCTAAACCACCTAACGGCATACCTGGCTGGCTCAGTCAGTGGAGGTGGAGTATGCAATTCTTTTTTTTTTTTTTTTTTTTGAGTATGCAACTCTTGATTGCATCATGAGTTTGAGCCCTGGCATAGAGCTTACTTAATAAAAAATAAATAAACCATAGAATGAGCAAATAAAAAAATCAATAAAAATACAAAAAACTAAAAAGAAACAATTAAAATTAAACCAGGCATACAACCATCTTTGCTCCAGTCAACATTACAACTGAAAAAAAGTCTGTTGCAATACATTTTGAAAGTTTGTGTGAAACTCTGCCTGGGAACAGCATGGGCTTCAATGTCAAGAACATGTCTGTCAAAGATGCTTATTGTGACAATGTGGCTGGTAGTGGCAAAAACGACTTACTAATGAAAGAAGCTGGCTTTACTGTTCAGGTGATTATCCAGAACCATTCAGGCCAGATTAGTGCCGGCTATCCACGTGAGCTGGAGCATCACACCACTCACATTGCTTGTAAGTTTGCCAAACAGTGGAAGAAGATTGATAGCTACTCTAGTAAGAATACAGCAGTTGGCCCAAATTCTTGAAATCTAGGGGTGCTGCTATCATTGACACGGTTTCTCACAAAATAATGTATGTTGAAAATTTTTATCATCCTCTGGGTCATTTTGCTGTTCATAATGTGATGCAGAGAGTTGTTACATAGTAGTAGTGGACCTCATGTACTGCTGTGGCTGGCAAATTCACCACCTCTGCTCAAAAAACCCAGATTGGCTAAATGAATATTATCCAGAACATGGCACTTAGTCTTGATTGTGGAAGAACATCTCAGAACGGTTTGTCTCACTTGTCATTTAAGTTTAATAGTGAAAGACTGGTTAATGATATAAATGCTCAGAAAATAAGGAATGTTTTCCAGACCGTTTCTTTGTGTGTGTGTGTGTGTGTGTGTGTGTGTGTGTGTGGTAATTTTAAGTTGTTAGATTTTAAAATCAGTACTTTTAAAATAGAAACATCTTGACCAAAATCTGTCAGGGAATTTTGAGACCCATTAAAATGAAGTTTGAAAAAACCTATGTCTTCTTTTGGTCAATACCAAAGCTTCCCATAGAATTTCTTAGGCATAAGTCTTAAGGAAAAAGAGTTGCTTGTGATCTCTTTCTGGTGTTCCATTTGCCAAAGCTTGATGAATTCGATATTGCAGAGTTGACTGATTATTCTCAGGGCAGTGATTAAAGTCTTTTTATCTTAAAAAAAAGGAAAATAGAATTTAAAAGGTGTGTTTTTTTTCTTCACTTACATCTAATAAAAAGAATCATATCTTAAGTTGATTTAGATACTTGGTGAAAAGTTAGGGGAGAGATCAAGTTTTAATACTTCGTATTTCTTAGTATAGAAAAGATAAAGAGTAACTTATAATGTTATATGTTACCTTATAAGAGGACCAAAATTCTGCAATATTACAAGCCATGTGTGTTACATAGAGAATTTAATTTTATGTATTCTATCAATATTCAGTTAACTTGTTGGTATAATCTCTTATGCTTCATTTCCCAGTTCTTTTTTTTATTTTTTATTTATCTATGATAGTCACACAGAGAGAGAGAGAGGCAGAGACATAGGCAGAGGGAGAAGCAGGCTCCATGCACCGGGAGCCCGACATGGGACTCGATCCCGGGTTGCCATGATCACGCCCTGGGCAAAAGGCAGGCACCAAACCGCTGCGCCACCCAGGGATACCCATTTCCCAGTTCTTAAATACATTCTCACACTTACAAATAATTCATCAGAGTTTGTTAAAACAGAGTCTGAATTATAAGGTTAAGTATTTTGGAGGGGCCTGCTTTTAGGAGTTAATGGCATCTAGTTTCTAGGAAAATAAAGATACTGAAAATTGAAAAATAAAAACCATTTCAGAATTCCTTTCCTTATAAGGGTAGAATAGCTTGTTGCATATCAATACCTTCATCATGAATAAATAGAAGTACCTGAAAAAAATCTGTTTGATACCATTGAAGACATTTCAAGGCAACCAAGGCTTCAACAGTTAGGATCTTGGAAAAAAGAAACAAAAATTGGGATGAACCCCATATTACAATTATTCTAAAAATTTTACAAGTACCTAAAAATGCTCTCAAGGCATTTTTAAGCACTTTAAGTTGGAGAGGCTAAAAGAACAAGCAGAGCGAGATAAGAAATTAGCAAACTGAATAGATATTCCAGTAATTGTGTGGGACCAGGAAAACAAAAATTATAGTTTAGGGTCAGTGAAGGACATTCTGACTTCCAGTTTGAGTCTGAAAGGTATATACTCTAAGGATAAGAGCCAATCAAAAATAGACTAAACTTCAAAAAAAGTGAAATCCAGGTTTGAATCCTATGTAATCTGTCCCTATCTTAATAGCTTTCCTGAAAGCAAAATTATATCCTCTATGAAAAAAGGTAATGTTAATAAGGGCCTCAAATTACATTTGCAATTTTATGCACAAATTATCTGGAATTCAATAAAAAATGATCAGATATGCCATAGGAATAACTGACCAAAAAACAAAAACAAAAGAAAAACCCAAACACAAGAGGAAAAAAGAGACAATAAGAGCAGATCCACAAGTGATTATAGGTATTGGAGTTATCAGTTGTAAACATTAATATAATTGATTTATATATCCAATAAAATAGATGACAAGATTAAGAAGTTTAATAGAAAACTGGAATGTATGAAAATATTCTAATGGAAAACAAAATTTAAAGATATAGCAAATGAATGATAAAATTTTTTTAAAGGGTAAGCATTTAACAATAAATTAGATGCAGCAGAATTAAGAAATATGAACCAAAAATCAAGTCACTAGAAAATATATAGATTGAAGCATGGCAAAAATAAGATGAAAATATAGAAAATATCTTAATCAATTTATAGGCAAGAAAGCAAAAAGCCATTACATGTGAAATTGTAATCTTAGAAGAAGGTAAGAATGTGAAAAGACAGAGACAATTGCTGCTGAGATCATAACTGAGAATTGTTTCAAAACATAGAAACAATAAAAATCCCGAGATTAGAGAAGTTCTGTGAATACCCAGAAGGGTAAATCAAAGAGAACTATACCTGAGAATCTGGGAATGTTACATTAAATTTGATGAAACCTAAAGGGACAAAAAAAAAAAAAATCCTAAAAGCAGACAGAGAGCAGTAAATTATGCAATACATTGTCTGATATCGGACTTTTCTGCAGAAATTAGGGAGGCAATAAGACAATGTTCAAAATGCAGAAAAGAATTAACTGCCAACCTAGTGAAAATATCCTTCAAAATAAAGGCATATCAAAGATACTTTCAAGCAAGAAAAATATGGGGAGAACCATAACTAACAGCATTACACTAAAAAAACAAACCAAACCAAACATGGAGTTCTTCAGGTAGAAGAAAAATTATTATAGTTGGAAAAACAAAAATATATGATAAAATGATAGAAATGGGGCTAAATAAATAGTGGAAGTATAGAAATAATAAGGTCCTGTGGTATTTTAAAATAAATGTAGAATTAAAATTCATTAAAATAATAACACCAAATTGGGAAGGAAAAAATGTAATTAACTAATCTAAGAATCTTGTGTTGACTGGGATTTAGTATTTGTAATTTTTAAGTATTATGTTCTATAAGTTAAGGAAGTATGTTATAATGTCTAGGACAATAATTCCAAAAGGTAAAACAATTAACTAATGAAGTTAAATAAAGCAAAACTAAAATAGAAAAAAAATGATATAAAGAAAGAAAATAGAGAAATATATCCATAATGGAGAAGCTAGTATTGGTTTATACTCCTACAGTCAATGATTATAAAAGCTGGGACAAAAATAAAAATTATAAAATTATATAAAAATTGTAAAATTATTAAAACATGTAGAAATTATTGGTGGCCTCTGGATAACAATTAGCAAAAAACTATGATATCTGATAGAAGGAAAACCTATGAAAAGGACCTTACATCCATCCTGGCTTTCAGCTTGAGGAAATTTTCAAAGTGCAATTTAAGGACATAAGACTCAATAGAAAGTGATTATTTAGTTGGGTAGAAATAAGAAAACGTTGAAATTTGGGGATTACAGACAATTGGGACTTGTGGGTCATAATATTGGACAGGTTGAAACTTCATAGAAATTGTCCAAGAATGCCTACATTAAAATTCTTGGGGCACGTGGGTGGCTTAGTCAGTTAAGCATCCCACTTGATTTTGTCTCAGGTCATGATTTCAGGGTCATAGGATCAAGCCTGTATTGGGATCTGTGCTCAGCAGGGAGTCTACTTGAGATTCTCTCTCTCTCTCTCTCTCTCTCTCTCTCTCTATCCCTCCCTCTGTCCCACCTTCCCCAGTCTCACCCTCTTTCTCTTTTAAAATAAATAAATAAATAAATAAATAAATAAATAAATAAATATTTTAAAAAATTCCTCCTAGGCCACTGGATAATTCCTATATATATGGTAAATTCTGGAAAGCATGACAGAGAAAGGCCACTAGTAAACTGAAGAGCTGAGTGAAGACTTCAGATATCATTAGGTGTGGAGAAGATGTAGGTGTTCAGCATAACCAGAATAAAGAAAACATGGAGAACACTATGGGCTTTTAAATGAGACTCCAGAAAGTACATGTATCGAGAGTAAAATTCAAACCCTAGAAGTAAAGGCATAATTAAAATAGACATGTTCTAACAAAGTCTAAAATCAGGCATCAACAGAGGAATAAGAAATGATATATCAATAGACAAACTGCCTGAGGAAAAAAAACCTAACACTCTTCAGGAGAATATAACACAATCTATGGACTCTACTAGATCTTCCACAATCTTCAGCATATAATAATTATTAGTCATTGAAGTTGCTAGAAAACTGATAGTAAAGAAATTACAATACAAGTCAATAGAAACAGACCCAGAGGATGATCATTGTATTGGCATTAAAAGACAAGAATCTCGAATCACTATGATTAGTACATTTGGAAGATAAAGAATTTCAGCACAAATTTAGAAGCTGTAGAAAATCATTGGGTATTCTAGAAGTAAGAATATTATATCTACAGTTCAGAGTCAAGTGGCTAGTTTTATTTTATTTTATTTTTTTAAGATTTATTTATTTATTCATGATAGACACAGAGAAAAAGAGAGGCAGAGACACAGGAGGAGGGAGAAGCAGGCTCCATGCCAGAGCCTGATGCAGGACTCGATCCTGGGACTTCTGGATCGCGCCCTGGGCCAAAGGCAGGCGCCAAACCGCTGAGCCACCCAGGGATCCCCAAGTGGCTAGTTTTAAATTCAAAAAGGGCACAGCAGAAAACAGGCTTAGCAAACTCAAAAAATTAATAGAAATATGTCAACAGAAAAAAAGGTAAAAAATGAATAGGAAATATAAAAATCACATGTGTAACTAGAGTCACATAATGAGAGGAGAGAGAGGACAAGACAGAGCCAATATTTGAGAAAATAAAGGCAAATTTTTTTCAACTCTGATGAATGACATGGACCCAGTAATCCAAGAAAATCAGCATTCTCCAGGTAGGGTAAAAACAAAAAAATACAGCTGGTATGTCATTAGGAAATTGTTAAAGGAAAAAAAATAAGAGATGGAATATATAATAAATATATAATAAGATAGTGGACTTAATCTCAACTGTATCACTATTTAAATTACAAGTAAACTTTAAATATTATAGTTAAAAGACAAAGATTTTCAGACTAGACTAAAAACACTATAAACATAAGGCCATATAAAATTAAAAACATAAAACAACAGTAAAATATAAGACATGCAAACACTAACGAAATTAAAGCTCATTGATATCAGATAATGAAATTTTGAGGGAATATATACAACTAAGGGAGGATCTTTGTCAAACATATTTAAAAACTGCAAGAAGCACACAATTCAGAAGGGAAAATAATGTCAAAAAAGTTTGAACAGATGTTGTACAAAGTGGCTATCCATTTGGCCACGAAGCAGAGGAAAAAGTATGCAACTTTATTAGTCATTATGGAAATGCAAATCAAAACCACAAAGAGCTATCTCTCCACACCTATCTGTAAAACAAAATATTTTTGTTTTGCCTAAAACAAAAATACCTGATGATACTATGAAATTGGAACTGTCATAAACATGTAAGGTGATGAAATGAAAGAAGAAAAACTGAAAAGCATCTGGAAGACAGATTTACTATAGCTATCTTTGATAAAGTCTCTTGGAGGCTCTAAATCAAAACTAACATTGCACTGGAGCATTTCTTTTATTAAGGATCTAATAGTCTTTAAAAATATATACACACATACACACTATATTTGAATATATTCAAACATATAATATCCAAATATATATTCAGGTGTATATATAAATGAGTATTGATTCGTAGATATAAACACACATATTTAAGATATTTAGTGACCATTATTTTGCTCTCTCATCATCTAGTGGATATGTTCTTTTTTTAATGGGATTTTATTTATTTATTCATGAGAGAAACAGAGAGAGAGAGAGAGGCAGAGACACAGGCAGAGGGAGAAGCAGGCTCCATGCAGGGAGCCTGACGTGGGACTTGATCCCGGGTCCAGGATCGCGCCCTGGGCTGAAGGTGGTGCTAAACTGCTGAGCCACCTGGGCTGCCCCGGTATGTTCATTCTTGAATAATGATTTCATTTCCTGGTCATCATAATTATCCTCTCAATAGTAAGTATACTCATTAGAGATTCAGGTGTCCCAAATACATAGACCAGAAAAGCCTCATACCTTATAGTATGTGCTTGAGTAAGACAGATTCTTCTATAACTGCAGGTTATTTTAGAGATGTCAACCTCTAAGACTGGAAGTAGCTTCTTATTTTAAAAACGAAGAGAAAAATTGCAGTTTGCAAAGCATATTTTGGCATCATAAAATTTTGAAATTAATATATGTTTTCTAATTTTAATTCTGAAGTTGATTAAACTTTGTAGGATTAGAATCTTCTGAAATCCACATTCTGGGGTCTTTTCCTTTAATGATCCATAAGATTATTTGATACGTCATCTAAGTGTTGTAAGAACTTGAGCACACTTCTTAAAATTTCCAAAGCCTTTCAGGAGTCCTCATATTCTCTTGGATATTTCATACGTACTTTTTTTACTGTTTGCCTATATTTTCAGTAGGCCTCTCAGCATGTCACTTCATCTGTCCTTCTCTCCTCTATTTGCAGAGCTTTACTCCAAATGAATCTAGGTTTTTCCTCTTTTCCTAAGGCACCATCAGAATAAGTTTCACTGAAGATTTGATAGTAGCATTACACAGAAAAACATTTAAAAACAAGTATTAGATACCACTTTTCAGAAAAACAGCATGATCTCTCTAGTCATTCTCCCTGGACCTGATTTCCTGCTATGCTGTCAGTTGCCTTCCTTCTCTTGAGACCACTCTCTGATCATTCAAATCTTTTCTCTCTAACAGCCAGAAAATAAGCCCCCAAAACTTGTTACTCTATTATACAGAGAAATGAATCTCTTTTGTCTGATTATTCCTACTCATTTCGACCAGTCCTAGCCAACAAGCATCTATGAACACATCAACCTTTCACACCCACATTCTATGCCCACATGCACGCTGCCACACAACATTTGCCAATGTAGCATGGCAATCTATTCACAAGCAAATCAGTCAGGGCTTCTACTTTCCAGGATCTCACATGTCTTTGGAGAGATGTGTAAAAAAATAATTACATGTGTAGGATGACAGAATAGGGAGATAAAGAAAGGTTCACCGGAACTAAATCTTAAAGGAGGGTGAAAGTTTATTATCAATAAGTAAGTGAGATTCTAGTAAGGAACTCAGAGAGAGACAATGATGTGAGAATGTCACCTTGTCGTCACATGCTAAAAATAACTAGTCATCTGAAGTTACTAGGGAAGAGATAGTGTCTGTGAGTGTGTGTGTGTGTGTGTGTGTGTGTGTGTCACATTTGCAGTGAGATAGCCAAGTAAACATATTCAATGAGGCATCCCAAAATAAGGGCTGAAGCTTGGAAGACAGATGCAGACTGGAGATCATCTTCTGAAAAAAAGAAAAGCTTTTAAAATACAAATTAATCATCTCAGAAGTACTGTAGCAGTGTACCACTTAACTGCCTAATCTATATAATTTCTTAGGTGATGGGAAGACAAATAGACTGGCTTTAAAAGCACAAATTTGTCAGTAGTTGGGTTCATCTGGTTGGGTTGATTTTGCAAATAGGTGAAAATCATTTCTGCTATTATAAATATTCTTGAGGCAATGAGCCTTGAAAGTATAAAACCAAAGTCTTTGAGGAATATCTAGGGGACTACTTCATCCACCTCTTTCCTAACAAGAGAACTTGAATATTATCTTATATAAAATATGGCTTTATTTAAATGAATCAACTGATTCATTATAATATAAATATGTATAATAAAATTACAAGCATTTATAAAACTTTCTAATAGCATGTGCATTATTTAACTCTCCAAAGTATTAGATTCTTAAGTGTCAGATATAATTTTTTAACAATACAATAGCATTTCCTTTTATTAATTTTAGAATTTCATCCAAATGTATTGTGTTGGGGGCGCAAATCAAAGTGCTGGTTTTTTTTTCTTTCCAGCTGTGCCTTTAATCATTAAAGCTAAATAATGCAACCTGAGCTTTTCAGGGATGAACAGTGTAGGGACAGGACACCTGGGTGGCTCAGCAGTTGAGTGTCTGCCTGGCTTGCAATGTGATCCTGGGATCCTGGATTGGGTCACATCAGGCTCCTTGTGTGGGGAGCTTACTTCTTCCTCTGGTTGTGCCTGTGCCTCTCTCTCTCTCTCTCTCTCTCTTTGTCTCTCATGAATAAATAAATAAATCTTAAAAAAAAGAATAGTGTAGGGACAGTTTAAAATCAAATGGTCATTACTATAAATACAGAGAACAAACTGATGGTTGTCAGATGGAAGGGGAGTGGGCAAGTGGGCAAAATGGGTGGAATGGGATATATAGGTTGCTACTATGAAATGAGTAAATTATGGTAATAAAGGCACAGGATAAGAAATATGCTCAATGATATTATAATACTATTGTATTGTGACAGGACAGATGGTAGCTACACTCATGATGAATGTAGCATAACATATAGAGAAGTTGAATCATTATATTGTACACCTGAAACTAATGTAATATTGTAAATAACACTCAAATAAAAAATTCTTTAAGTAAAAATGAAAAAGAAATTAAATCAAGTGGTCACTATTTACCTTATTACATTTGAATTCTTACTATAACAATAGTCTTTAAAACCAGAATGCATCAAGAAAAAAGTAAAAGGATTCTGTAGCTTTTAATAGTTTCCCTTACACAATAAGATGAAATAGTTTCATTCCTGACATATGATACAAAAAATAAAATGTAATGGAATTTACACTCAATTTGTGTTAGGAAAGAGGGGCATTCGAAGGGGTGATATAGGGTTTGGATGCTCATAGATTGGTTTCTTCCTAACTAACTTCCACCAGCAGGGCTGGTGTGGGAGCAAATGGATTTAGTGTGAATTTTAAAAAAGAGAAGAAACTAAAGAAAAAGCCAAAACAAAGGAAGGGACCGATATCTTACATATGTTGGATATTCCAGGAGCACTGAGTGGCTATCTGGGGATGGCTATGGCAGAGCAGAATTGATAACATGTTGTGTTTAGAGCTCCTTTAAAAATGAGCTACACAATCTTCAGTCAGAAAACTTTAGCTAGAGGAAGAGTACTGTAAGAGAGCAGGATGGAAGATTGAAATACTCTGGCTTAACAGGAGGTTCAGGAGACCAGCAGAGACAGCAGCACAAGGATCAGCCCCCCTTCTAACACCATAGAGTATAACCTTTTTTTCCTGGTCCCTCTGGTGGGAGGAGAGGTGCGAGGGAACATAGTGGGGATGGTGAGGACAGGGAATCTGAATTTTTTTATTAATTTATTTTTCATTTAAAAATCTTATAAAAAATTAACTATTTTTAGAACGGTTTTAGATATACACAAAAAAGGGAGATCATACATAAAATTCTCATGTACCTCACACCCAGTTTCCCTTATTAATAACATCTTTCACAAGTATGATACATTTGTTATAATTGATGATGCAATATTGATACAAAATTAACTAAAATCCATACTTTATTCAGATTGCCTTAGTTTTTCCCTAATATCTTTTTTCTGTCCCAGAACAGTATGTTCTATTTAGTCATCTTGTCTCTACTTAACTTTTGGAATACACAGAATAGTTTGTTTTAATGTCCTCGTCTGCTCATTCTACCATATGTTTCAGTTCTTGGTAGGTTCATAATAATTTATTTAATCCTTAAAGAACCTTATCCAGCTTACTATTATTATTATTCCCATTTCACAGATAAGGAAACTGAGGCATAGAGAAATCAAGTAACTTGCCCAAAGTCACACAACAATAAACAAGGGAATCAGGACATAAACTCAGGTAGTCTGGCTCCATAGGAGTGAATGTAAACCAAAAATCTGTTGATTCAAATTGTCTCAAATTTCCTAATGAGACTCTGACATTTTAGGATCTCATAGTTCCTAGCATTCCTGGGCTCTCATACAGAAATGGAGAAAAACAAGCATCTGGGCCATTGGTATCTGACATAAAGAACAATCTGGGCTCTTGACATTCTTCTGTGTACTTACCACCTCCAGTCTTATGTGTCAAGTGAGGGGAATGGACTCTAGTGTGTCAAAAAAAAGTCACACTGACGTTGTAAGGGTAAAGTCACACTTACAACCTTTTATAAGTCAATGAGAAGATAAAATCCGATTCTATTGTTTTCAGCATTTCAAACAAGATTAGCTCAGGCTACAGTAACTCAGGGATTTGTATTGGATTTTGTCTCTAAAGAATTGTAAACAAATTTATTTCTTAAAGCTCACTTTGTCTATAAAATGAGGTACCATAGAACCCTTCTTATATGGTTATTGTAAGGACTAGAGGAAATACTTATAAAATATCTAACATGTTAGCTTCTTTTTCTCCTTTATCATTACACAGAGTAGTCAAAAGACAGGAATGACTCCTTCTAATCATCCCAAATGGTAGTGATTTCTCTAAGAAGTGTGTGATAATCAAATCATATCATAGCAAGTACAATGCTGTAATCTCCAGGAACTGCAGGTCTACAAGTGACTCATTTGTTTATATGCCAAGGACTTTCTTTAGTATCCAGAATCAAAAGAAAGCAACAGCAGACATACCCTACTTAAAAACATTACCCTTTTATTCTGTTTATTGAAAGTCCTTTAGATGGTCATACTAGTTGCCATGACATGAATAGTCTGTAGATTGAAAGTGAACATCCATTTCATTTTAAGGCTATCCTTGAAAATTTCTTTAGGTTATAGGAACTCCTTTTCCATGATGCAAACAAACCTAGGCATGGTTAAATCTTCTGATTCATGACATTCTAGCACAGCTTGGTTAATATATCACTGTCTCTCCTCGGAAAGTGGTTTTGACCAATGCAGGAAGTAAGGAATGGAGAGAACTTAGGGCATTTGAAGACAGGAAGAGCTATGCACCAGCACACATCAGGTTCCAAAGTCTCTAGTGACCCCTGACATTAATATTCCAAATGATCTCCCCATGTCTTTATTACAGGTATTGAAGGATTCACTGGCTTTGGAAACTTCTAAAACATCTTATCTATGAATTCTGAACATTGCTGACATTGATACATCTGCTTCATATAGCAAACATGGATTCTGTTATAACTTTTCTTATATTCATCATTTGAAATAAAACTGCTTCTGTGTTAATATCATCCAGATATTAAAGACTTAGAAAATTAAAAAAAAATTAGAAAACAAGCAGTTTTACTTGCTTCTGCATTAATATCTGGATGATAGATATGGGATTTTCTTCAAAGACTGGTAACAAAAGAATAGATCTTTCCAACTGCCTTCATTTTGGGATGGCAGCCCTACCCAATCCTCCTCAGATATTAATTTGAACATATATATACGAATGAGTTGACTGAGCACTATAGGAAGTGGGGTCCTATAGCTACATTTGGTAATCTGGTACATTTCTTTCTCTCTGGGATGTCGGAAGAAGACATTTCAGAAGATGACTTAGTAGTAAACAGAACTACTCTTCAAGAATTTGAAAGAAGAAAAACCTTGCCTTTTACTACCAAAGAATGTTGATGTCATATCAAGAATAGGTTAGTGATTGTATCTTTGCACGACACAGATTGCCTAATTCTGATAATAGGGTAAGGAGAGGGGAGGAAGAAGAATGTAGGGCTCAGGGGAAAGTCTGTACAATGAAGCCAGGTACTTACTTCCATTCAGAATCAAAACTGTTAAGATTACTTTCCTGTTTTTTGTCCCTTCATGAAGCAGCAGCGGAATAGCCCATCTGATTGAAATAATCAAGCTCTGAATGTATTAATACACATAGATTTCAAATAGCAATCAGATTTATTGAAATTATAATTATGCTCCAGAGGAGATTGCATTTGAAGATATCCAGAAGATAACATTTGAAGATCTACTGGTTTAAATGACAAGTGATATGTGGAAGGGAAAAGGACAAGTCTAACGCTGGGATTTTGCACCTACTTTATCAGAAGTAATCTCTTCATAAGACAAGGTAATGAAAATTGTAGCATAGGAATTGGGTAGCATAAAACATTATCATTTTAAAACCTTTTCACAGTTATGCATAGAACAAGATATGCATAGAGGAAGAAAAAAGAAAAAAAAGCCCTGGGCAGAGCAGATGGCTTGATGCACACTACCAGTGATTTGTGTATACACAGTTTAAAATGACAGTCTTTATTGTTCCCTGAACATGACTTCTGATGACAGAAGTAAAGTCAACAGGCTTAAAAATATGCAGACATGTTAATATAATTTTATAAATGGAGATTGCACTTCATCTATTAAAAAAATTCAAGGTCATTCCTTACCATATGTTATAAAGATATTGGCTTTCCTGATAGATGAAAAATACAATCTGGAAAGAGCTATGAGACAGCAGCCACCAACTTCTAAAACAGAGTCAGAAAAGAAGGAAATACTAAGGGAAATTTGTCTTTGAAAAATACATGTTCTAATGGCTACCATTAGCCCCAGCAAACTCATTTCAATTTGGAGTGTCAAAACCAAAAATATAAAATACAATTAAAAAAATTAGAAAACAAAACCAAACATAGCTACAGCACAAGATAGCTTACAGAATAAGCATCTGTTCTACTGGGAGAAAAGCTAATCTAAGTCTGCCTATATGTTGGACATACTTTCTTTTGGAGGGGGAGGAATGAGTCTAAGTGAGGGCTAAAAAGGTGTGATTATTTAAAATTTGAGAGAGGACAAAAAAAATAAAATAAAATTTGAGAGAGGGAATATAAAATGTATTCAATAAAGACAATAGAAAACCCAAACTACATTTTTCTTCCATATTGTATTCAGTTAAAAGAAAGAACCAGAAAATTCTGGAGTAAAAGGGAAAAGAATAAAAGAAAGCTAGGGAAGGAAAGAAAAGCAAGGGAGAGAAAAGCCAAGAGATTTTCACTCATGGATGAATAGTGGACCGCTGCTACTGCACCCCAAAGAGGTGGAAGTCATGTCATGTATGGTGCTGGAAAATCAAAAGGCAATATGTCCTTTGTCTGGTTATCAAATGAGGTGGTTGGAAAATATATGGCAGAAAGTTTTCACACCTTTCCTATTCTTACCCTGTATATGTCCACGGAGAACAAGAGTACCTACTTGTGTCTTAAATGTAAAAATCCCTAGGTTCTGCTACAGCCTGAAAATTGGAATGGACTTGAGCTTGAGGCACCAGAACCAAGGTAATAATAGTATATACACAATCTGAAGGTCTCACTCCTTCAGATAACGCTACAGAGATGGAGTTATGGATGGATTCTGGGATCTACATGTCCCTTGAAATTGCATGCAGATATTTGATTTGCATTCTTCACAGGCATTTTTTTCTGGAAGGAGAGTACACACTTGCATCAGGTTTTCACAAGGGCTCAATTAAAACCAAATGTTAAGAAGCACTGTAAAATAAACTGAACTTTATACGTGAACTGGTGAGCAGTTAAGATAACAGCTATGTACAGACCATAATGCTAAATTTATTGACTACCTGCTTGTTTCAGGCACTGTGTGATGATCCTGTATTTTAGAAATGAAAATACTGAGAAACTGAGGCCTGGGGTAGATAAAACAAACAAACAAAAACAACCAACACATCAACTGTCACACAAGTGATTAACTCTTTAGGCTTTCAATTTCATCTCCATTGTAATTGTTGATGTCCCACAGGGCTTTGCCCTAAAACCTATCTCATTTTGTCAACTTCTTTGGGCATCTTTCCCTCTGATTTCAATTGCTATTTACATGTTGCTAGTGACCAAATCTGTTTCTTGAGCATATAGCTTCCTCCTAAGCTCCAGGATAGTAAATACAATTGTATATGAGATTCTATTGTTAATAGGACCTCAAAGTCTATGTGCTTTGATTCAAAACAAGATGATTTTTCTCTAATATTCCCTTTCAAAGCATTTGGCATGATCATTATCAATTCTCCGGTGACACAGAAAAATTAAAAATAGAATAAAAAATAGACCTATATTGATTCCTTATTGTCTCTTAGTACACACAGACACTTATCCTGTTCACTCTGCTTCCTAAATATTTATAGAACTTATCACTTGTGTGTTTTCCCACTGCTTATATCTCTTTTTCCCATATTATTGAGATATAACTAGTGTATAGCATTATATGAGTTTAAGATGCACAAAATATGATTTGATAATGTATATAGTATGAAATGATTATCACAATAACCTTAGGTAACATATCTGTCACCTTACACAGTTATATATTTTTTTCTCATGGTGAGAACTTTTAAGATCTGCTTAGTAATTTTCAAATATATAATACAGTAGTACTAACTACAGTCATCATGCTATACCTTACATTCTCAAAATTTATTTATCTTATAACCAGAAGTTTGTACCTTTATGAGCTCCTTCACTCAATTCCTCTCCCCAACCCCACAATCCATGCTTAGGGCAACTAATAATATTTTTTATATCTATGAATTCAGTTTTTAATTAATTATTTTGAGAGAGAGACAAAGAGAGCATGAGCAGGGGCAGGGGCAGAGGGTGAGGGAGAAGCAGACTCTCCGCTGAGCAGGGAGCCCAACCTGGGGCTTGATCCCAGGACCCCAAGATCATGACCTGAGCCGAAAGCAGATGCTTCACTGACTGAGCCACCCAGGCATCCCTGAATTGTTTTTTAGATTCCATATATAAAGTAGGATCACATAATATTTGTCTTTCTTTGGCTGTCAGTTCACTCAGCGTAATGTCCTCCAGAGGTATCTATGTTGTTGAAAATGGCAGGAATATATCACATTTTCTTTATCCATTTGTCTATCAGTGGACACTTAGGTTGTTTCTATATCTTGGCTATTGTAAATAATGCTGCAATGAACATAGGAGTGTGGTTATGTCTTTAAGATAGCGATTCTATTTCCTTCAGATATATACCCAGAAGTGGAATTGCTAGATCACGCAGTAGTACTGTTTCAATTTTGTGTTTGTTGTAAGGTCGACTCCACTTCTCTATCCCAATCTAATATCCGGTGATTAAACCCCATTGATGCTTCTGTGGTCCCTTTGAAGCAAGACCACAGTGGACCTTCCATGGAGTGTCTCTCTATGCTGGGGGAGCTAGATGTCTACCTTGTACTCTCTTTTTCCCACTGGAGAAACCACAGGTCCAAAGGGGCCCTCTCAGTGCAGTTCTGTGCCAGCCAGGGAATGTGGCTATCTGGTCAGAGTGTGGCCACTCCTCTTACCCTTCTAATGTGATCCTACCAGGTCCCCGTGGTCCAGGGAGGGGTGTTTCAGTCTCACCTCAAGTTCTGGGATTTTCACAATAGCACCTTCTCTATGATAGCTGTTAGTTGGTCTTGTGAGAGGGCACTGAAACTGGGCATGTTTTATGTCACCAACCTGATCACCTACTTACATCTCTTATACAAATTTGATCACATGATCTCCTCCATATCTATCCTTGGCCTATTGAGCTTTCTGGAGATTTCCATTTCTCTTCAGATAGCCTCCAGATTTCCTGCTTCCAAGGCCCTTCTTAATCTAGTTCTTGTTTCAGGCTCATCTTTTGTAACTCCAAACTCAAGTCTCAGTGAATCATTTGCATCTTCCTGAATGATCCCTGCTCAATCTCATATATTTGCTATTTCCTCTATCAGTAACACTTACCTGCTCCTTCCTCTGACCAACTCTATTTGGATTTAGTCATATGTTTGGTGAAGATATTCTGATCCTTCTGGAATGAATTGGATCTTCCTACTGTGTGCTTGCATAACACCCTGTGCTTCCTTCACCACAACACTTATATACAATGGTCTTATTCTCCCAGTGGGCCATATCTGTCTTGGTCACTCTTGTACTCCCAATGTTGAGCAGAGTGTCTGGCAAATGTTAAGTATCTCATTAATCCTGTTGAATGATTAAACTTAACTCAATTTTATTTATGACTGGAACCTCTTTACATAATCTTGACTGATGATAACTTGGTTAGGGTTGCCAGATAAAATACAATTTGTCCAGTTAACTTTGAATTTCAGATAAACAATGAAAAAAGTATAATATAAATATGTCCCAGATATTGCATGGGACATACTTATTCAAACTTAACTAGGTGACTAGTATTTTTATTTATTAAATATGGCTACCCTGTTAACTTTGGCATTTGCGTGGTTTTCAGAGACTTTGCAAATCTTTTTTTTTTTTTTTTTCCCACACTAAGAATGCATCTCCCACAGGCTTCCAAGGTGGTCATGTTCACCAGTAACTTTCATAATGCACTACCTGAACTGCTGAAGCTCTCCTCTGACTCATCTCCAGCTCTATTGCTGACTTAGCTTCTGGATTTCTCCTTACATAGCTCCCAGTGCCCACTTGCTTTCCCACTACTGACCTTGGCCTAATATCTATATCCTGACATTTTTTCACTCACTCATCTCTAACATTACGGCCACTAAGTCCATTGCCCTGGACTCTGCCTCTACTATACCCCATCCTTGGGGTATCACAGCTAAACTTACTCATGAGAGCTCCAAGACTCTCTGTATTATTTGTGGATAGTTCTAATTGTTAGTAAATTTTTGTGTTAGATTGAAATTGTCTTCCCTGAAGTTTTGACCTATTTGACTTCCAATGGACAGGTTGCTTTTTCAAAGTAGAGAAATATCTTATTTGCCTTGGTATCTCTAACATCTTCGACAGTGACTGGCACATGGAAGGTTCTTATAAATGTCTGTTGAATAAAAATGAATATTATTTTCTTTGGAGCTATGCTGTGTAAAGTGAATCTCTTATCCACAGTCAATTTTTCAAATATGGGAACTGTGTTATAGAGAGAGGTCTGCATCGATCTTATCTGTCATAGGCTAGGCATTCCTAGTTCCTTAAATCATTTTTCATTTGAGAAGCAGTGTACCTGGCATAGAAGAAGCACTTGATAAATGTTTGTCTATTAAGAATTTATCCATATTTAGTTTAAAATGGCAAATATTGATATGAAAATTTAATGCTAAATATAACTTCAAAAGAAACAGACATTACTAGAGCATCATATAGATAAAAAATATTAATGGACAAAATGATAATTTTATCCCGTAAAAATATATACCATGCTAATCATTCAATGAAAACTAGACTTAACTGAATATATATATTGCCTAGATCTTTTGAAAATGCATGTGTATGTACACATACCCAAATATGCCCACAACTTGAGATATTTTATATTACTCTAATTTTTGTGCTATGTTTTGAAAAAACTTTAACAATTCTCCAGTCTTACTACTTGCCCTCATAAAGTAGTTAGGTATAATTGGCTTTAACACTTAACATGTTCCAAGAGAGTATCCAGTATTCTTCTTTTTAATGAAACACACTTATTTCCATTTTCTTTTGAAATAATTAGCAAGAGGAATGATTATACCATCTATTGTTTTCCAAAGAGATCCATAAAGGAATAAATAAAGGAGGAGGAGAAACCAGTGATTCAATGTAATAATTACAAGAAAAATCATGCTGGAAAATGGTAAGGTGCATATCTACATGCTTGATATACTTTAATTAGATTATTAAAGAGGGAGGTAATTATCAACATATCTTCAAAATTGAATCTATCCTTCAGTTCACTTGCTAATCTGAATAGCTCTATTTGATCATTTGATCATTTTTAGTAAGTAGAAAAACTAAGATTTTTTATTATTAAATTATTTTTTTTAACAAGAAACATCTGAAGTGGAATGAAAAATGTAACACTTCCCTACCTTTTATTTAGAATCCATGCTAGTTGCTAAGATGGCATACTGATATATTCTTTATTTAAATCTGACTTTAGATTGTATAATAGTCTGTCATTATAAGTGGGGTACAAGGAGGAAGAATCTTACTCTAAAGTTTCCACATGGCCACACTACCAAACCATGGCTAGTTTGGTTGCTACAGAAAGTTCAGGCATAATTAAATGGATGGTAAAAAAGGGGATTCCTTCCAGCAAGATTCCCTAAAGGAAGCGTGTCTTAATCACATAAATAGGGGAAAAATGCTGAAGAAATGTGGCTGCATCTTGCCTGTAATCAAAGGGTTCATCATTAAAGTTTCTGAATAGAAAGCCCTGTTTTAGAGTGTGGGTGGGTAGGTGTATTTACAGAGAGGGAAAGGGGAGAAGGAAAATGGGATTTTACCCACTGTCATGCTGGCAACAAACCATACAATAGCTCTGCGAGTAATACTGAGATTCTGTACTGCATGAAATGGTTTCTGTCTTAGTCCGCTCAGATTCCTATAACAAAATGCCATAGACTGTGGCTTGCAAACAAGAAATTTATTTCTCACATTTCCACAGACTGGGAAGCCCAAAATCAAGGTGTTGGTGGATTTGGTATCTGGTGAGAGCCCACCTCCTGGGTCACAGACAAGTGTCTTCTCTTATGTGGCCTCACCTGATGGAAACAGGTGAGAGAGCTCTCTGGGGCCTCTTTTATAAGGGCATTAATCACTTCCCAAAAGCTCTGCCTCTTCACTCATCACATTGGGGGTTAGGTTTCAACACATGAGTTGTTGAGGGGGACATAAACACTCTATTCATAACAGTCTTTTTCCAGCAAATGCAACAGCCAACGTCTGTCAGATTATGGGGAGTCTCTATGTTCTGGCTGCAATCACCAGGTTATCCCCGCTAAAGGACTAGCAGTGGTCTCCTTGCCCCTCCCTCTCCGTCACCCGCATATTGCCTCCGATCCACTTACTATCCTTTTTCTTAAATAGAAGATTTGAGGGGAATCCCTGGAGTAGATTATAATAGGTCACCAGAGAAAGTGCTTCTATTTTAAAAGAAAAAGCAAGAAAAAGAAGGTTCTGCTAGCTCTGTGCTACTCCCTCTGATACACGGCTGCTTAGAAGGCAAACCTATTGCTCCTGCCGTCTGTCAGAGGACCTGGAACACAGCTATGGGAGAAAACCCCTGTACTGAAGATTTTTCTCTTTTGAGGGTACAGCGTGTGAGGAGTGGTCAACCTCCCATATGAAAAAGGGGATGAGGAGGTCTGTGCCAGAACACTCTTAGGACACATTTGAGGTCTGGTAAAACAGAAGATCTAGAAGCTCTCTACACGGCCCATAGGTCTCAAATGATGGTGAGACTGAATTGCTTTCCTTCTCACCTGCCTCTCTGCTGCAGTGTCAGTGTCAGGAACCTGATATCCTTAGAGTTTTCTTTATTTGAATTGTAGCATTTGTTCAAACTGTATCCCTAAACCCCTGACTGAGCTACTAAAAATAGTATGACTCCCGAGGCAAATAATGAGTAATATTCTGCACAGAGCCATAGGAGAGGGAGGAGAATGCTTTCAGCTAAGATTCAAAGAAGAATCAGTGAGGGAGAGAGGGGAAAAAAGACTACAAGAGCAGACATCAGAATCACTTGGTTCCTTCCAGTTTTTCTTGTTTTGTCCCACAGACAAAACAGCCCAGTTTCTGAAACTTATTCATAAATATTGAAGACATGCTCTGAGAGTTGTCCTTGGATAGTTTAAGAAAGAGCAGTGTGAGATGATTCTTAAAATTAAAAAGAAAATGATATTCAGGGGACTTGTACATGACCCTATTGATTAAACCACAATTTATTCGCCCAAGTAGGAAAGACATATTAACTGCAAAAGGCTTAGTTCCAATTTGGACAATTTGATGATGTCAGTGCTATAAAAAATGTTCCCGCCTTCTGAGAAGCAGGAATAATCTGACACACACTAGCCTAGGTTCTTCTTAGCACAGAGCCATGAAACAAAGCCCAGGGCTTTTCATCACACTGGGACAGTTGAAAAACTCTAGTATCTCTCTTATGTTCCCTGTGGGTAATTGTAAATTAATTTTAAATAAAGAGCACTAACCATCATTAATCAGGTATACCTCAAATCAGGTAAAATTAGATGGGGTTATTTTGGCAATTTGCATGAGATGTTAATCTTCAAGCTGAGAGTGAATTGGCGTCAATTCCTAAATCCTTCCACAGAAACTAATTCAGATGATACTATATCAAAATGATTTTTTGAAGTTAATGTCATCCAGATGATCTTGCAAGTTAAAGTAATCTTCATTAAAAATTAATTTAATTTTTACGGTTCAGAAAAAGTACAGAAATAAAGCAGGGTTTTTTTTTTTTCCACCCAAGTGAACAATATTGACTTCAAGGGCAGTTGTCTTCAGACTTCAAAACAGAAAAATAAATGTCTCCCATCCCCACTCCATAAATCCATAGTGATCTGATGCCTTATAGCTTTCCAACCAAAACTCTACTGTGATTATTGTGGCAGCTGTCCCAGAACATCCGACAAGGATTTATTATTCATTTTTATATTGTATTTAAAGTTAAATTTGATATAACTTAGGAACTCTGCTTTCAACTTCAAATGGCACTCATGAATTACCTGTCCAACATGGTTATTATTATTATTATTATTATTATTATTATTACTATTTACAGAGAGGGAGACACCCACATTTCCCCAAACACTGAAGATTGATTTTTAAGTCAATGATCAACTGGTCAGGAAGTGATAAATGGGATGCTCTTCTCTCAAAGCATCAAGTGAGAGTTTCAAAGAACATCAGGGAGCAATAAATCACTGACAGGATTTGATGGCCTTGTCTAAATGTAGTCACCCCTACAATCTCATTTCAACATTAGAATTAGGGGTTCAAACAGGTTCAGAAATCACCATTAAAAGTTAGGTTTTGGGGAAATGACTCTTTTCTCTACAGTCAAGGATGACCTTCTCATGAATTCTAGTAACAAGAGAAGAGCTAACTCTGACTTAATCTAGAGTACCTGTCTAAAGCAATGATATTAAATCTGTTTAATAGTGAATTCAGTGAGACTTGTTCCATTTGAAAATAACCTAGCTCTCCCTAAAATTATGGCCCATGAGACAAGAGTTGTCTTTTTTTCACCTACTCTCTAGACTGCTTAATACTTAGACTGGCTCCAAACAATTATATCTGCTGTGGGACACAAGGGTGAAATTAAAAGGCCAAAAGTTTATCAAAATGTATCCAGATATTCTGGCAAGAAAATGTGGATCTCTGGAGGAGAATTCTCAGTGTCCCTGAGACATGCCATTGGTTTCTAGGGGAACTGATCTGCAGGGGAAGGAATGGGTTATTTTTTGCTTAAGCTGAAATACAAATCACAACAGAGTTAGACCATATGATCCATTGTGCCTAAATGGATCGAAAGAAAGAAGGAAAAGAGAGAAAGAAAGAAACGAGATGCAGCAAATGTAAATTCTAGTATTAATTTTAGCAGCTATTTATTTTTTTAAAGATTTTATTCATTTATTCATGAGACACACACACACAGAGGCAGAGGGAGAAGCAGGCTCCATGCCGGGAGCCCAACGCGGGACTCGATCCCGGGACTCCAGGATCACACCCTGGGCCAAAGGCAGGCGGCAAACTGCTGAGCCACCCAGGGATCCCTCAGCAGTTCTTTAAAAGAGGCTAAGCCAGTTTTATGCTACAAACATGTTTAAGCACCTGAGCTGTACACTGTGGTAAGCTGAGAAGTAGAGAGAGTGATGGGCATGAAAAGAATAATAATTTAATTCTATCCATATTTAACAAGTGCCATATCAGGGAGGTGCTGTGGGAAACACCCTACACAGGACCTGAGCCCCCAACTGGCCATGCAGTGATTTCCCTTTCCCTTTCACAGGAACACAGGAGGTTAACAGGTACTGTCCACATGCCCGCCCTGGGAGCTAGATTGCCCATCTGCAGTGAGGGAAGCAAAAGGAATGTCTGCAAAGCTGTGTAAGACCTTTTGTTAAGAAATCATGCCTGCTGCTGTTTTATATTTTTATAACTATTAAAGAAAAGCTTGTTTCTTTGTAGCTCAAATAAGGCGATCAGAAATTATAATCGCATGCTACCAGGAACACCCAGCTTCCTTCCAGGGGACTGTAAATAGAAGGAGGAGAACACCCTTTCTTTGTTGGACCTCCTAGTGGGCTCCCCTGTGGCCTTTAGCTACAGAGTGAGGACAAAACAGTTCTGCATTTTCCAAAGCAGTTTCACCCACCCTGAGGCCCAGAAGCAGAAGCAGAAGCCTGGAAGCTTGAAGAATGTCACCTGCAGCAGGGGGCTGCAAACATTGCAAAGGCTAGCTGTGTGGTATTTAGTATGGAGGTTAAAGGGGAATAAAGGGAGAGTATAAGCCTTCTATACTTTTTTTTTTTAAATGTCCTGCAATTTCTGTCTCATCAAGACTCAAAAGAATCCAAGGATAGGCTCACCCAGAGGCAGCACTTATAGTGATGAAGCATCTTCCAGGATCAGGAAGGGTTTATAAAAATCAGTCCTTGTCCTTAAGGAACTTTTCTTTCAGGGACAAAGTCAATAAACATCGAGCAATAAGGCTGGTAGATATATGATTGAAAATCTAGTAATTAACAATAGCAATAACAATATAAAGCAGAATTTGGTTAAACTGTTAAAAAAAAAAAAGGAAAAAGAAAAAGAAACATCATGCTATTAGAAGAAAAAGAAGAGAGGGGCCTAGGTGGCTCAGTTGTTTAAGTGACTGCCTTTGGCTCAGGTCATGATCTCAGGGTCCTCGGGTTCATCCCTGCCTCAGGCTTCCTTTCAGTGGAGAGCTTTCGTGTTCTCTCTCTCTCTCTCTCTCTCTAATAAATAAATAAAATCTTTTAAAAATAGAAATTATTTATAAGACATTCAAAGGATAATCAGTGATAACTGAATTGAAATTAAGATTTTTTTGATCAATACTTAGATATTATCGCTGAGAGAACAAAAACTAGGAATGAAGTTCTAAAGGGGAAATAAAAAAATGAACTAGTTATTTTCTAGCTAGGTCTTAGAGAATAACTGAGTAAGCTGGCTCCACAAGCTGGTGCTTTAGTTTGCTCATCTATAAGCCCAACATAGATGGAAAACAAGCCAGAAATAACCATTTCCTTCCTGTTTAATGGAGAATCCTAGGAGGGTGGCTGAATTGATCCCAACATGATGTTTCAAGCTCTTCAGCAGAGAAAGAGATGAATCATATTATTGTAAACAAGGTGCTTAAGGAGGCAAAATGTTATATTACACTAGTCTGTGCATCTGAGATAGGAAAAGAGATTATGCTGATGTATCCTGTTTCATATGAACAAGTTTGCATTATATAAGATTCTAGGACCTTTGGAAGTTTAAAATATACTTGATAGGCATAATACTTGAGACTATTTTCTTAATTTCAACAAAATTATGAGAAGATATTTCATTCTAAGAAGACATTATGGGGGGATGCCTGCATGGCTCAGTTGGTGAAGTGTCCAACTCTTGGTTTCTGCTCAGGTCATGATCTCAAGGTTGTGGGATTGAGTCCCACATGAGGCTCTGTGCTCAGTGCAGAGTCTGCTTCAGATTCTCTCTCCCTCTCCTTCTCTTTTTTTTTTTTAATTTTTTTTTAACTTTATTTATTTATGATAGTCAGAGAGAGAGAGAGAGGCAGAGACACAGGCAGAGGGAGAAGCAGGCTCCATGCACCGGGAGCCCGATGTGGGATTCAATCCCGGGTCTCCAGGTTCGCGCCCTGGGCCAAAGACAGGCGCTAAACCACTGCACCACCCAGGGATCCCTCCCTCTCCTTCTCATTCACGATCTCTGTCAAATAAATAATAAAATCTTTTTTTTTTTTTTTAAAGAAGACATGTAGGTCAGGTGCTGGAGGTATAACAATAATGATGTTATTTCTGAACCTCAAGGAGATAACAGAAATATGGTAAAGCCACAAGCAAGATTCTATGGTAGGCATATGCTATAATGGATATAACTGCAGAGAAGATAAAGCAATGAAATCTTCAAAGGATTCAGAAAAAGAGTTTACCAAGAAGGCAATATTGGACCTGGATCATACAGACAGATTTTGCAGTACCTAGGTAATAGGCAAGGACAGACCAAGCATATAAAAGTACATGTAATAATGTTCAGACATTTAAGAAGAAGACACAGAATGGTAAAATGTTTTATCTAGCTGGAGCTTAGGTGGGGGTGAGTTGGGTAGTGGTAGCTGAATAAAGAGCCAGTCGTCTTATTGCATGAATACCTTCTCTTTTATTTAATTTTTTTTTTTTAGGGCTGCCAAGTGATTTTTTTCTGAGAATATCTGCATGTGGATTCCTTTAAATCATGATTTCTCAACTGCTCTACCCTGCTGCTAGATTGAAATGGTGTCCTACAAAGGTTACTATCTAAGGATCAAAGAGCATATAGTTATTTCCTCTATACATAGTTCACCTGACTTCATGGCTTATCCACGTGCCTAATTCTTAAGTGATTAATTTGACACGCAGAGCCATAAACCCTTGAGTGCTAATGACTTGTACTACCTCCCAGGGGGTTTGTAACCACCTATTTACAACAGGCTCTCCATTTACTACTTTAGCAACTATGAAAAACTAGTCACAACAAAGAGACAGGATACATAATTTTTGAACTTGAAAGTTTACACTTAATTTGGATAGAATAGAATGTTAATATGGTCACCAGGAAGCTCAGCTTCCTTGCTCTTGAGCCATAACTGGCACACACATCTAGTATGAGCTGGCTCACAAAAACAGACCCTTCATCAAAAGGACTTTACATCAACACACTTGTAAATTAGCAAATTATAGAATTCCAGGATAATTCAATACATATTTATTTATTGAGTGCATATTCTTTTCCAGGCGCTGCTGCAGGAGATAGAGACACAGCAGTGAGCAAAACAAAGTCACAGCCTTCCAAGGCTTGCATTTAAATGGAAGAGACTGGCAATATGTACATACAGACATGCATATCTAAAACAGGGAAGGGGAATAGAGAGTGATGGCAATATTAATGCTACTGTATACTGAAGATGAGGGAAGGCCTCCACAGTCGGGTGATACTTTAGAGAAGATCTCAAGTGTGGGAATATGCCAAGCCCCAAGAACTAAGGTTGTTTATTGGGAGGTGGCTAAGGTGTTGGGGGGTGCGGGGGGCAGGGAAAGCAAAGAGGCTGGGGAAGCTGCAGCAAAGTCAGAGAGGGCAGGGTGCTAGTGGGTATCAGAGCAATAGCAAGGCCAAGATCATAGAGAGCCTTGTGGGTTTTGTTATGGACTCTGGATTTTGTTCAGAGTGAGATTTGGCTCCCACAGGTGCCACTGTGGGAGTTATGTGCAGAAAAAAAGCCTGGACTGAGTTACGTTTTAAAATGATCACTCTGGCTGCTGTGGAGACAAGAGATGGTGGGGACACAGAGTAGAAGCCTGAGACTCCTGCCATAATTTGATGACAGGTGAGTGGCACTGTCTCAAGTGGTAACAGTGTGATATGTAGGAGGTGAAAGGTGGCTTGATTTTCAATCTGTTTTAAAGTCACCAGGGCTTTTGGTCTGCTCTATCTTCTCTGTATCTTCAGCATTAGATCAGTACCAGACACATAGCAGTCAATTTTAAATATTTTTATAATATGGAGTGAAAGTAATGGTTGGTGGATTGGATGGGGAGTAAGAGAACAAACAGATTCAAGGATGACTTCAAGATTTAGGGCATGAACAATAGGAAAGTGGGGACTACATTTGTTGAGATGGTGAAAACTTTGGGAGAGCAAGTTGTGGGGTGGGAATTGAGAGTATAGTTTAGGCTGTTAGAAGTAGGTGGTAGATATAGATGTCTGAATTGAAGTTCATAGTACAGGTCAGAGGTGAACACATGGGAATCAACAAAATACAATATAAATCGTATATATATATATACGATCATATATATATATATATATGATGGGATGATTTCACTCATGGAATAATGTAGATAAAGGAGAAAACTGGGATCCTTGGGAACACCACCATCTCACAGTATTAAGGATGATGGGTCACAAAGGAAGTCCAAGAAAGGGCAGCAAAGAGGAAGGAGGAGAAGCAGAGTGGCCACCCAGGGGCAAGAGAAGAGGACGTGTCAGTGATGGGATGGGAGTCCTCCCCTGCGTAAATGCAGCAGGGGCCCAGTGAGCAATGCTCAGGGCTGACACTGAACTAATCCCGTGGAGATTACTGCTAATCCCCACAATGGAGAATGGGAAGAACTGAGTAAAGACAACTTCAGTAAATTTGTTTTTTCTATAAATGGGGGGGGGGGGGGAGAGAAGAAGCAAGGTTGTAGCTGGAGGAGAGTGTGGGGTCAAGGGAAGGTTTAGTGAGGAAAAACCTGGTAATGTTAGAATGAGCTAGATAAATTCAAGGTCAGCTGACAATATAATACTTCACTGGCAATACAAACATTGAAATAATAATCCTTTGAATCTCATAATTCTGCTTTACTTCCTTATGTTCTTACAAAACAAAATGGATTAAAATACATGTGAGGACTGGATCCCTCCTGTAATACTTCTGATTGTGAACAGCATTCTTGCCTCTGCAACACCTTCTCTCTCCTTCCTCCTTCTTCCTTTTCATATAGGTCAGAACTGGATAATCCAGCTGAGTGCATTTGACTACAACATTGCTCATCAGTCTTTGGCTCATTGCCGTTTAGCACTGGTACATCTTTGGCTTGGCTGCCTCCTTTGCTGGGGAAATGACCCATTCTCCGGACCTCCACCTCCATGTCCTTTCACTCAAAGAGGCAGAGGAGGGCTTTTCTTTGTTGCTACTACTTGACAGAAAGGAACCTCATAATTATCAGCCAGAATCAAAAGGCGGTGGTGGCTAAATTGTTACATAGTTTTACAGAATCTAGTATGAAGGATGAATTATTTAAAGCCACCAAAATTGCTATGAAAAATTTAAAAAGTCATGCTATTATTATTTCTGAAACACTGTCAGCAGAGACACCTAAGCATATTAATTGGAATGGCTCTACAAAATAAACTTATCATGCAAAAAAAAGCAATAAACCTTAGGATATTTGGGAAATTAGAATCTAATGAGAAAGCATCTTCAATTTAATTTATTTCACTGAAGCTTACCTTGTGCAAGGCGCTATGAGGGCTTATGGAATAAGAAATAGTTCCATCATTAAGGAAAAACCAAAATCAAGAATCAAGTTATAATTATTTATAGCAACTCACAATATATGTACACCCCAAATTACTCTCCAAACACATCAAGCATTTTCATATTTAATCTTTATGCACAGTTATTCCAATTTCCTAAGGCATCCTTCCTCCAATTATCTGCCTTTGAAATCCTCATCCTTCAAGATCAGCTTCCTGGGGACTCTGGATCTTTCCAATAAGAATTAACACCTTCTTTCCATTTGGCAATTGGCCCATTTTCCTGCTAATATATATACGTCTGCTCAGTCCATCAGACTGTGACCATTTTGAAGACAGGCATTAGATTTTATTATCTCTAAATAAGCGCCTTGCCCTTAGTGTCTAGCCCGGGGCCTTGACCACAATAAGAATGAAGAATGTAGTTAGTACATTTTTGTGGAAATATATTATTTCATAGATCATCACCCTGAGAATGCTCAATCAAAAATGAAAAGCCAATGTAATTACTGGAGTCTTGATAACATTGGCTAGAATTTATTGGACATAGTCTATGCCAGAAACTATTTATATATATATATATATATATATATATATATATATATATATATAATATATATATTCACTATATATAGTGAATATATAATATATAATATAATATATATAATACTGGATACTCCAATACTGGAGTCTTGATAACATTGGCTAGAATTTATTGGACATAGTCTATGCCAGAAACTATTTTTTATATATATATATATATATATATAGATAGATAGATAGATAGATAGATATAGTGAATATATATAATATATTATATATAATAGTGAATATATATAATGTCTAATCCTCTAGTTTTGTCTGACTCAAAGTCTGTGCCTTTATCTACTATTCAAGCTACCCCAGCTGCAACCCATAGTCATCTGCACCCCCCTCATTTTGACAGACAGGAGGAGCTCATCAATTATTGAGTACCGCCCCCAACTCCACTCCCACCTCTGTGCCAGGCATGACACAATTGCACGTGTTTCCTTTCATTAGGTGCTCAGGAAACTTCTACAGGAATGACCTAAAGAGGCCTAGAGAATGTAAGTAAATTTTCCAAGATAGCATGGCTAGAGGCAGCAGAGCTGAAATTTCTGCCCTGGGCTCTGCTCCTAACCAGGACGCTGCAGTAAACCTTTTAGATGCTAATAGAGCTATGACAGAGACCCCATTGCTCACTGAACCCCCTTTGCCTTCCCAGGTTATTTTTGCTGCGCTGATGCCACCTCCTCTGCTTTCTTCCCACTTTCCTCTTCTGTTTTCCAATCCTGTGTCTGTAAGCTGTCGCCCCTTTATTGCTACCTCCCTTCCTGCAGCTCAGAGCTTCCCTTCTCTGGATGCAGAGGGAATCTGTCTCCCACAGACTTCTCAGGCATCCCTGGGCGAACCTCCAGGGGATTCAACTCAGAGGAGGTTGTCCCTCCTGCACTACATACTTTTACCTCTTCTCTCCCAAGTCACAATTATACTGGAACTTTCCCTGCACCCCCAGATTCTCCACCTCGCTTTAAACTGCTCTTCCGGGGATCCCTGGGTGGCTCAGTAGTTTGGCGCCTGCCTTTGGCCCAGGGCCTGATCCTGGAGTCTGGGGACGGAGTCCCGCGTTGGGCTCCTGCCATGGAGCCTGCTTCTTCCTCTGCCTGTGTCTCTGCCTCTCTTTCTCTATGTCTATCATAAATTTAAAAAAAAAAAATCTTTAAACTGTTCTTCCTGCCCATAGATCTCTCTAATTTTACTCTTGTAAGATTTGTCAAATCAAGTTGACAGAGGGATGCCTGGGTGGCTCAGCGGTTGAGTGCCTGCCTTCAGCTCAGAGCATCCTGGTCTGAGGATCAAGTCCCTGCATCAGGCTCCCCATAGGGAGCCTGCTTCTCCCACTGCCTGTGTCTCTGCCTCTCTCTGTGTGTCTCTCATGAATAAATAAATGAAGTCTTAAAAAAAATCAAGTTCACAGAGGCTGCCCCTCCCACTATCTGTCTTTCTGCAGGGGGCTCATAGGGAAATTGGGTAGGAATTAGTCCTGGTGAAGAATTATTGCCTCCATCCACAGGAGGACTCCTAAACTGCCAATAGCGGAAAGAACTGAAAGCAGGTAGCAGGGACTAATTTTAATGCCTCAGATCAGAAAAAGAAGTGGGATTTCAGACAAGGGTTAGGCAGGACCTGCCCCAAGGTTAAGTGAACCTGATCTGGTGAGATAATAGCAGGGGAGGAAAAGGGGTGAGTCACTATTTGCTAGTTGTGAAGGTGGATGACCAAAAGAATGGCACAATATGTGTCAAGGCCAAGAGAGAGGTGAACTGAGTCATACTGAATGGAAAAGATCACTGAAGCGGGGAGATGCTCCTGTGTGAGAGAATAACCTTTGCACCCTCTCTGGTTGCCAAACAAGGAATTTAAAACATCAGTGACAATCCCCAGTATCACAGATAAGAGATTAAAGCACAAAGCCAGTCCGGTATATTTTATGTAGTGTGTTGTCATTAAACTGACCAAGCCATTATATTGTACATTGACAATCACACTTATGCTAATGAATCTCCACATTTTTGAAATCTTTCTTAAACTGAAAAATGATTAAGATATTTAAATACCAAGACATAGTCAACACAAAAGGCAAAACAAGTTTGTTCCATGTGACCACAGTTCAACCCTTGGGTGAATGAACTGCCCAGTGAGCTTCCAGCAGGCCAGGCTTTCAGAAGTTACACTGTGTGTCATTTATATGAAAGATCCCTTCTTTGGGCACCTGGGGGGCTCAGTCGCTTAAGCATCTGCCTTCAGCTCAGTTTATGATCCCAGGGTCCTGGATTGAGTTCCACATAGTCCCACATGGGACTCCCTGCTCAGAGGGAGTCTGCTTCTCCCTCTCTCTCTCTCTGCCCCTTCTTGTGCTGGCTCTCTTGCATGTGCTCTGTCTCTGTCTCTCAAATAAAAAAAAAAATCTTATTTTTAAAAAAAGTTTATTTTTTTTGAGAGAGAGAGAGAGTTGGGGGAGGGGCAGAGGAAAGTGGGGAGAATCTTAAGTAGATTCCATACCCAGTTCAGAGCTTGACTTAGGGGCTCCATCTCATGACCCTAAGATCATGACCTGAGCTGGAATCAATAGTCCAACACTTAATGGACTGAGCCACCCAGGCACCCCCAAAAATCCTTTCTTTAAGCCTATTCTTACTTTTCTTCTGCTTCAGAAAGTCTCAGCTTTTATTTTTTAATGCTTTTCTGTGGCGCTGAATGGGATTCATTTGAATCAACACTAGAGAACACCTGTGAAGTGAAGGGTTTGTATCTCTGGCAACTATTCAGACAACACCTGCCTGCAGGTTTGGGGCGTAGTGGAATTTTTCACGATTCTTCCCTCTCACAGCTCAGACTGTGGTGGTTTCCTCTCTTCTTGATCAGCTCAGTAGCACTCTATATTTCAGTGCCTTTTCTCTGTGACGAGCCTGGAATGAAATTCAACATTCTCTTTGTTCCACTGCCTCCTCTCATTCCTCCCTGTCTCTGGCGGTGTCTCACTGCTTCTCTGATGGTCCTGTGGATTAAGTGCCTCCCTCAGAAGCACTGGGAGCTTTTCTAGCAGCACTTAATTACCACCAATGTAATTTTACGTTAATTTGCCTCTTTTATCCACTAGACTGTGAGTCTCCTGAGAGCAGGAACTAGACCTTTTATCTTTGTATCCTCTATAGCTATACCAGTGCCTGTCCTATAGGAGGTATTCAATAAACATTTATGATTATTTAGGAGTCTGGAGGGAAAGGCTTTAGAAAGAGTTGTCCCCCTGTCATTTTATTCACCTTGGGAAATGGACAAAGTATTTCACCTTTTTCAACTTGTTTCCTTGTGTTAAATATAATAAGACCATTTTCTTCTAATTATTTTACTAATTGAGCTGAAGCCATGTAAAGTGTTTTATAGATTGTAAAGCATATACACGTGCATATGTTACTGTGTTAACTCTAAGGTTTGGTGTTGAAAATTACATGGAGGATATTTCAAACCAGTGGTTCTCAATTGAGAGTGATTTTACTCTCTTGGGGACATTTGGTAATATCTGGAGGCATATTGCTTGTCATATCTGGGTGGGGAGGGGTGTTGGCTACTGGCATCTAGTGGATAGGTTCCAGGGCTGCTGTTAAACATACACAGTGCATTGAAAAGCCCCTACAGCAAAGAATCGTTGTCAGTAACACCAAGGTTCAAGCTTAGAAACATATGATGCGTAAAACACTTCCTTTGATATCTTCGCCACTAGACAAGTGTCTGAGTTTTAGCTTTTCATAAATCAATAGGGACCATCATGTTAATGTACTTAAATGACTGGAATAATGCCTTATCTTTCACAATATAAATGTGTTTGCCTACCTTCTCTCTGGTCTTTCAGAAACAGTAATCTAAATACGGGAGAAACTTCTGGTGTTCTCTACTTCCAGGCACACAGTAGATTTATATTTTTCTAATTCATATATATATATATGAATATATTTATTGGATAAAATATATATAATATATATTAAAATATATAAAATAATATTATTCATATATATGAATATATAAGTCTGTCTATATATACATATATATACAAAGTAGATTTATATTCTTCTAATTCATGTATATATATGAATATATATATATATATATATATATATATATATATATAGACAGGCTTTCATGGCCAGTACTCACCAATGCCTTGTCAACAGAAGTAACATGTGTCACTTCAGGGCCAAACCATTTAATAGCTGGAACAAGACTGTTCAGTCCTCTCATGTGATTATAGAAGCAGCAGTTGATATGGTGACACCATAATGTGGAAGCAGCCTGGATCCCAAGTATCATGGGGTGGACAGCTGCCTGGAGCCTCGCTCAGATCCACATCAGATACCACATGAGCAAGAAATAAATGTGCTCTAGGATAAGACACTGAGGTTTGAGGGCTTCTTGTTAATGAAGCTTAACTTAGACTTACTTGACCACAACACTGACGAAAGAGAAAGCAATATTGGTTGCATTGACATTTTATATTTAACTTGAACAATTCCTGGCATGGAATAGGCCTCAATAAATATGTTAAGGTAGAATTGGTGGGGAGAGGAAAAGGAAATTATTGACCTAGTTTCTTGCTTTTCAGACTATGTCTATCCAATTATGACAACTATGCTGGTACTGGCCTCATGGTTTTGTTTTCAAAGTTCTGGAGTTTGGAAATTTTGACTAAATCATTTTGTTATGTATCATCCTTCAACTGCTAACACATATTTAACTAGTATGTAGCAAATCTTGAAACCCTCTTGATATTTTCATGGACTCAAAATACCATAACCACATATGTTGGACAATGCACCTGCTGAGACTTCATGGTCTTTGCTATAAGCAAACTCCTAGGTAAATTAGTCTTGAGTTCAGGACTTCTGTCACTGTTCAGCAGGATTGAATTTGCAAAGCTTGCCCTCTTGTGGCCAAAGAGTTCCAATCCACAAATTGTTTTACCTGAAATAAGAGAAAATAGCCTACTTACCTTTGAAGCTACTAGCTGATGAACGGTGGAATCAGCAGCACTGCAGAGTGAAAAGCAGGGACACTGGAACAAGATGTCTGCGTTTGTGTCTGGGACCTACTATCTGTGTCATCTGGGGCCCATTCCCTCATCTGTAAAGTACGAAGAGTGAAAGTACCCATATTAGAAGGCTGTTCAATTAAAGGTGTTAATACATGTATAGGACTTAAAATAATATTTGTCACAGAGCAAGTGTTCAAATCAGGTAGATTAACCTGGTCTACAGTCACTCTGAATTAGTATCTGCACACAACTTTCTCAAAGTATTACATACATTTACTAGACAAGCAGTTATATTCTTCAAGGGGCTATATGTTTTACTAACTAAACATTTCAAAATATACCCAAAACAGGTAAATTTAGCAGTTTAAAAATGTGACATAATCTATGTTGAGATGTGCCTTTCAACTCCTGTCTTTGAAAAAATCTCTATCAAACAGTGAAGACATTCCCATCAAGACATTTGGATTGTTTTTTAAACATTAAGATTTGTAAATATATGTTCACAAATTATATTCTTAAATGGTTCTGAGAAAAGATACATTTGTTAAATCTTTTTTTATTCCTGTCTAAAATTTCCAGGTAATTAAATAAACATTATAATGACAAATTTAGATGTGAAAATCATATTGCAGGTAAAAAAAAGCAGATAATTTATTTTAAAAAGGCCATTGGTTGATTCAAAGAGGATTTTCAATTCATTATAGGAATCAATCATAAAATTGATTTCCATGCATTTTCTGGAAGATGATATCAATCAGTTCTGTAAAAAAAAATGGTTAAAATTGCATCCTGCCCCCACACAATAGTAGGGCCTCCATACCAAGTATGCAACACAAAGTATAATCTCCTTCAAACTGAGATGTTATAATTATATTTGGCTCTTTGATCTCATGAATATTAGATCATCCTGCACAATGTAGAAACAGAAGGCAATAAAGAGAATTGTCCAAATTGGCTAGAATTTCATTTATATTTTGCCAAGCTGTTCTACATTAACTGTTGAAAATTATATAAAAATGAACATGGAATTAAAATTATAATGGTTAAATAGGAATACATAACCAATGGAAAAATATTGGAAAATTTAATTATCTGATACTTTAAAATATTTAATACATTTATAATTATTTAAAATTATGCTAACAATGGGGCACCTTGTACTTTTGCTCTTGATCATATTATATTACTATAGTCACTTAACAAAAATGAGAAGCTGATAATTTAAACAGAAGGACACACAGAAAACCCACTCACACATGCACAGCAAAGAACTTGACAGGGAACACATAGCTAGGTATTCAATAGCTTTTAAAGCATGATTGGTTTTAGCATATTTTATACATTTATAAAATGAACTGTGTATTTATGAATATCATCTATGTATCCCTTTGTGCAGACAGCAGGGCATGTATTTGAACTCTCTTTAAAACTGAGAAAATGGAGATTGCAGAGGTGATGATCTCCTGAGATCACAGAAGAAATGCCAGAGCCAGAAACTGACCTTACCAGATCCTCTAAAGCAGTAAGCTCTTTATCTAGTCAGAGGTCACAGACTTGGTCAATGGAAGAAATTGGGAAGTGAACTCAGGTCTTTGATTAGAGTCTAATGCTCATGCGATATTCATTCATCAAATTTTTAATGAGTACCTGTTACATAGATATTGAATATTGATATTCTTTTAGTGAAGAAGATCAAGTCTCTGATTAGACTTTATAATGCAGAGTGGGACATACAGTACTAAATGTACATTATAATGCAGTGCCAAAATGTCTAGCATAACACAGGATGCTACTGCAGAGGAAATAATGGGCATCCATCCTAGCCTGGGGGAAGGGGAAAGAGCAGGTGATGTTTAAGGGGAAGTCAGAGCAAATGCTCTAAAATAAAAGGATATAGCATTTTAGGAAAACAGGATGAATTTCAGTAATAAGTAACAAAGATAGTATGAGTAGAAGTGGAGATGTTGCACTCCAAGCAACAAATGTCATCTTACAAACTTTAGACTGCAAATTGAATTTTGTGTGGAACCACTGATGATTTTTAAAAAGGGTTGAGGCATGATTTGGTTTGAGTTCTGGTTAAACATGGCATATTGAACACATGTGTTTATCTCCATTTGCTCTAAAAGTACAGTAACATACAGCAGATGAATTTAAAAAGTTTAACCCTCTCCTCATATCAGCTAGATTGAGAAAGGAGACAACAGGGAATGAGAAACAGCTACAAATATTTTGAAAGTGGAAAGATACAAAGCGTGATAACTGACAACACAGCTGAGAATGCAGAAATCTAGTCACTTGCAAGAGAGGTGCTAATGAGAAACAATGCAATTCATAGGGCAGACCTGGAAAGATTTAGGAACTGGAGAGAAAGATTCTTTTGAGGGTAATGATAGAGTTCTAAGGTAGACTCTGAGCAGTTTAAAGTTAATTTAATATCAATTCAAAGTTTATTTGATGAGATCCTCTCTGCTGTCCTGTATGACAGGTTACCATTCACGTGCCTATAGAATACCTAAGGTTTGTTATCAGGAAGAATTAGACCAAAGAAGGTGCCCAGCATGATATAATGAAGGGCAAAGTGCCATCCTGAAAGAGGGGAGTGGGTGAACATCTTCAGGCTGAGAGTTGAGATTTCCATGCTCTCTAACTAGCAACGAGGCTTACATCTCTCAGGAAGGAGACTGGAAAATTATTTTCTGGAAAATTTGAGAAGCCAAAGAGAAAAGCTTTGCAGACATTAAGGGGGCAACAAAATATCTTGTTCTCCCATCCAATTATCCTATGGTAAAACTCAGCAGTCAATAATCTCTCTTCATGCTCAGAGAATTCCATTTAATGATAGTGTCTCACTCTTTTTTTTTTTTTTAGTGTCTCACTCTTGAATCAATGAACTATCACTAGTTAGATATTTAAATATAGCCTCTAATATATAAGACAGGGACATAGTAAAGATAAAAATACCCCAAAAGAAATTTAGAAAGCCAAACAAAAAAATTGAGAAATAGAGAAGAAAAATCAAATTTTCGGATAGACATGAAAAAATATTTTTTTGTTCAAAATAAAATGTTGCTATTAGGAAAAAGAATAAAGAACGAGAAGAATTCCTGGAAATAAAAATACATAATTGCAAAAAAGCCAACAGGAAGTCATTAAAGAATCTGATTAAAAATGAAATATGAGATAAATTAGATTATTTTTTAGAAATTATTTCCTCCTTTCCCTTATGGAGTGGAGGATATTTTCCCACTCCATTGGTGCTGAGTTAGAACTACAAGGCCAAAAGAATGTGAGTAGAAGTGACAGTATGTTGTTCCAAAGCAAAGTCTTACGTGGCACATGAGTTTTTATTTGCCTTCTTGAACATCTGCCATTTGAAAAGCCATTGGTCCAAGGAAGATGAGAAATATATGGAGTATAAAACCCTGATATGCCAAGTCCAGCTGACTCCAGCCAAACCTTGCAGAGCCCCAGCCAACAATAGATCAGTGAGAAACAACAACAAAAGTTTGCTTTCACTGAGCTTTAGAGAAGATTGTCACACAGCATTATTATAGCACTAATATTAAATAAAAATATAAAAGTGACAACAGAAATGAATCAATCCTAGAATTAAACAGCCAGATAATAGAAATTCCACAAAAAGAGACCCCCCCCCAAAATTAAGGGGAGAATGTAACAAAGAAAAATATAGGAATAATTCCCAGGATTGAATGATGGAAGTTTACATATTGAAAGGGCCCAATGAATACAAAGATCTACCCCTAAGGCAGATCTGATGAAATTTCAGAATATGAAGGATAAAGCAGATTAAAACTTCCAGATAAAGTGGTTACACATAGAATACTGTCAATCACAATGGCATTGGTCTTAATAGAGCAATGCTGGAAGTAAGAATTCAGTAAACAAATGCTTTTGAAATAAAAATTGAGAAGGTAAAGATTTTAATCTAGAATCATGTAATGATTCAAATAAATCAAACATGAGGGCAAAATAATAGTATTTTCAGACATATAAGCACTCAAAATTATTTAATTTCAAAACATCTTTTTTCAGAAAGTTATTAAAGAACATCAGTAAAATGAGGTAGACTTGAGATCAATGAGGTGAGAGCTCCAACATATGAGAAGTGAAGAAAGAATTCAAAATAATGGCAGAATAAAGTTCCAGAATAGCTGTGCAGCCAACCTAAGCTTTTAGTCCAAATTAGAGAAAGGCAATGAAAGGCTTCAGGAGTAATATCTTCATGGAAAATAATGGAGCTAATAGCCTAATAGTTTGCCTGATATACTTGACTATATCAGGAGAGATTTTACAGGTCTTTTTGAGAGCTTGAGGACATAAACATAAAGCAGAAATATAAAGCAGAAAAAGTGAAATGAGACATTACTATCTACAGGAAAAAACAAGATTGAAAGATCGAGGTTTCCATAAAATACCTTTGTATGCATGTGGTATTTTTCCCGCATATTTGAATTATATGTACTACATACCTTAGTTTGGATTTCCTCAGAAGTTGCCTCAAAAATAGTTTCAAAAGTAAGTAGTTTATTCGGGAAGTAAGGGAAATACTGGGATGAGAAAGGGGGAGGTGAGAGGAAGCTCACAAAACAAGAGGGAAACCAAAAGGCAACTGCAAATTGTTCTCCATGCTGATACCATAAGGCTTCATATCACAAAAATAAATGTAAAACCTACTTTTTTCACTTAAAATTATATTTTGAGATGTCTCTATGTATCCATGTAGTATTGCATTTACTTTTATCCCTTGTATATTATTCCATCTAAATAAATCATTATTTATTTATTCATTCTTGTTTTTGCTTCTCCCTGTCACACTTAATGATGCAATAAATATTTTTGTCCATGACTTCTTGTGGATATTTGTAAAGATTAGGTTTTGTTTTTGCTTTTTATTTTTAGGACTGATACTGGATTATTAGATATGATGGTTAATTTTATGAGTCAACTTGCCTAGGCTACAGTCTCCATATAATAAATAGTCAATTGGATGCCGCTGTGAAGGTATATTTTTGGATGAGATGAACATTTAAATCAGTCAACTTTGACTCAAGCAGATTACTCTCCATAGGTAGATGAGCCTCATCCAAGCAGTTAAAAAAGCCTCAAGAAAAAGCCCAACTCTTCTGAGGAGGGGATCCCATCAGCCCCAAGCCTTCACACTTGAGCAGGAACCTTCAAGTCTTTCTCGGTCTCTATCTTGCCAGGGTACCCTGCATATTTCAGACTTGCCGGCATCTATAATGATGGTATAGGCCTTTTCCTTAGAATAAAGGAATTCATCTCTAGATCTAGAGATTAGAAATTAGAAATATGTGTGTGTTTATATCTACATAAACACCATTGGGACGCAAGAATTCCTGTTCCCTCCAAGGTCCTTCTAGCCAGACCAAGAATCAAATTGACATGGACAGCAGAAAATCAGTGGAAAATCAAATTTAATCTTGTGTGGATGGGGAATCCATGAAGACACAGAAATTCCAATGATAGTCAGGCAAAATGAGGTATATATGTCATTTGGAAAAGGAGAAGGGGACAGGGGCCTGAGACTTCAAAGGGAAGGAATGCAATTCAGAGGAAGATGAAAAAGAATAAATGTTTGGTAAACAGATGTTTGCTGGACCATTCAGGAACAATGGGACACAGAGGACTTGAAAAAAAATAGGTCTTGCTAAGTACCCTCCTGGCTGCCATACCTTGTTCATGGGATAATAATAATCTTTGGTGATAACTTTCTTAGTGGAACAGTTTCTATATCTAAATTCTTTTTTTTTTAATATTTTTTTTTTTTTTTTTATGATAGTCACAGAGAGAGAGAGAGGCAGAGACATAGGCAGAGGGAGAAGCAGGCTCCATGCACCGGGAGCACGATGTGGGATTTGATCCCGGGTCTCCAGGATCGCGCCCTGGGCCAAAGGCAGGCGCCAAACCACTGTGCCACCCAGGGATCCCGATATCTAAATTCTTTTTAGGCTCTTGTGGGAAAATTTTCCTGAATCTGCTGGGGTTTTATCCCCCCCAAGATCTATTTATTTATTTGAGAGAGAGAAAGAGAGAGAGCCTGAGTGGGAGAACGACAGAGGGAGAGGAAGAAATAGACTCCCTGCTGAGCACAGAGCCCATGTGGGACTGGATCCCAGGACCCTGAGATCATGACCTGAGCCAATACCAAGAGTCTGCCACTTATTCGACTAGCCATTCAGGTGCCCTGAATATGTTGGGCTTTTATTGTTTTTCAACTCAAAATAATCTTAATATCAAAGTGGCCCACCTTGGGGCAGCCTGTCCTTGGCCTCTACAACACATGCACATGATACTGAGTCTATTTCTTTGTACAACCCTTCTACTACCAGCATTTAATACTATCAGCATTTAATTTTGTCACACTATAATATTTTTGACCAATGTGATGATTATGAAATATTATCTTGATATTTTAATTTGTATTTTTCCCACTGCTATTATTTCTTGATTTAGAAAGTTTTCATATGTCCATTTCATCATTCATATATATACTTTTTTTTTCATATATATATTTCTTTTAAAAAAGCACCTTAAAATGTTTTAATAAAAAATAAAATAAAATGTTTTTAATAAATTTTCATTAGTGTATAACTTACAAAGAGATATGTACATAAGTCAAACATGTAGAATTTGATGAATTATCACTAAGCACTTCCAATATAACCATCATTTAGGGTTTAGATTCTAGATTTTAAAAAATTGAACATCATCAAAATCTAAAACATCTCTTCTAAATACTCCACTCTTTCTTTTCCCCAAAGAATAAAGAGTATTTTGAAAGCTAAGCTAATATTAATTAGTCTTACCATTTTATAGGAGTGGAACTAAACTATATGAAGTACATTGAGTCTGGTTTTCCTCAACATGGTTGTGAGATTAGTCCGTGCTATAGAATAGAGCTACTGTTGATAATTGTTACTGCTACATAGTTCGTTGTGTTACTACACAAAAAACTCATTTCTCTAGGGGCACCAGGGGAGCTCAGTTGGTTAAGTGCCTGTCTTTGGCTCAGGAGATTATCCTGGGGTCCTGGGACTGAGCCCCAAGTTCGGCTCCCTGCTCAGTGGGGAGTCAGCTTCTCTCTCTCTCTCCCTCTGTACTTTCTTGCACGTGCGCTCTCTTTCTCTCTCTCAAATAAATAAATAAATCTTTAAAAAAATATTTCTTTAATTTGTTGTTGATTAACATATGATGCTATTATAAAACATATGATGCTACTGTATACTTAGGAGTAGGAATGTTTATTTTCAACTTCATTGGATAAAAGTTTTCCAAATGGATGCACAAGGTTACACTCTCTACTGCAGTGCATATAAGCTCTCTTTGCAAACAATTGGTATTGTCATCACTTTTTACTTTTAGGCAATCTATGAGGTGTGAAAAGATATTGATTTGTGGTTTAAATGATTATTTCCCTGTTGACTAATAAGGCTGATCACATTTGCATATATTTGTTGGCTATTTGGATCTTTTAAAGTATCTTTTCAACTCCTTTCCTCCCATTCTTCTATTTTGTCATATATATTTTCTTATTGAATTTCATAAATTACTTACATATTTCATATTTGAGCACTTTGTTTTATTGTATAGCAAATGGATTTTGTTAACTTATCTTTTGCTCTGCTATTGGCTTAAGAGAAAAATTTTAAAGTTTTGTGTAGTTTAACTTAGCATAATTTCCTTTATAACTATCGTTATTTTTTTGTGACTGTTTAAAAAATCCTAACTTATCCTAAGATCATAAAGATATCCTCTTTTGTCATGTTCTATAACAGTGCTTTCTGAAATAGAACTACCATATGATCCAAGCAATTCTGTTTCGGGGTATATTTCTAAAGGAAATGAAAACAGGCTAGCAAAGAAATATCTGCATTCCCATGTTTATTGAGGTATTATCTACAATAGCCAAGATGTGGAAACAACCTAAGTGTCCATTAGCAGATGGATGGATAGACAATGTGATACACACACCCACATACGCACACAAATACACTAGAATATTACTCAGCTATTAGAAAGAAGGAAATCACGTCATTTGCAACAATATGGTTGGATCTTGAGGGCATTATGTCATGTGAAATAAGTCAGACAGAAAAAGATAAATACTACATAGTATCATTTGTATGTGAAATCCAAAAAAAGTCAAAGTCCTAGAAGCAGAGTAAGATGGTAGCTATGAGGGGCTAGTGAGGGGGAATAGGAGATATTGGTTAGAGGGTATAAACTCCCTGCTATAAGATGAAGAAGTTCTAGGCATCTAATGTAAAGCATGATGACTATAATTAACAATACCATATTATATACTTGCAAGTTGCTAAGAGAGTAAACCTTAAATGTTCTCACCACAAAAAAGAAATGGTAATTATGTGATGTGATGGAGATGTTAACCAATACTACAGTGGTAATCCTTTTTCAATATATAAATTTATTAACTCAGCACACCATACATCTTAAACTTACACAATGTTCTATATTAACTTTATCTCCATGAAAGCGGGAAAAAAATTCTGCAATGATAGGAATGTTCTTTATCTGTTTCAAAACAGTACAGTAGCCACTGAATACATGTGGCTATTGAACACTCAAAATATAGCTACTGTGACTAAGGGAATACTTCCAAATTTTAATTTTAATTAATTGAAACTGAAATTGCTATATATGACCAGTGGCTGCCATATTGGATAGAGATCATTCAATTATGTCCTTAGACTACATAGTATTAAAGTAGGAACCAATAACATAAGGACAGCTGGGAAATCCCAAACTATCTGGAAATTAGCATAATTCCTAATAACAAATGGGACAAAGAAGAAGAATCAAGTAAATTTAAAATTATTTTTAACTAAATAAAATAATTTATCAAGTTGTTGTAGTGAAAGGAGCACTTAGAAGTAAACATAGAGTATTAAATTCATGTTTGAAAAAAAGTCTGAAACCTAATCTACTTTAGCAAACTTGGTAAAGTAAATTAAGCCTAAAATAAAGTGAAAAAATTAATAATAAAAATTATAGTGGAAAACAAATCGATGGAGAAAAATTAATAAAACTAAAGCTGTTTTCTTAAAACAATAAAATCCATACATTGAGTCTTGCTAACCAAGAAAAAAAATAGGCAAATGATTGATATGATAAATGAAAAAGGAGTCACCACTATCACTACACAGCCCATGAAAAGAATAACAAAGGAATATTATAAACAACTTTATGGACACAAATTTGATAGCTTAGATGAAATGGACCAGTTCCTTATACCAACCCTCATACTGGAAGAATCAGATAACTTGAGTTATTATCTATTAAAGAAACTGAATCAATAGTTTATAAACTTCCAAAAATAGGGCACCAGACTTCCCTAATTTCACTGGTGAATTCTATTTAGATGTGTAAGGAAAAAAATAATATCAAGTCTTCACACTCTTACAGAAAACAGAAGCAGAGAGAACACTTCCTATCCCATTCTATAAGTTTGGGATTATCCCAATATCAATCCAGATAAATGGATATAAATAAGTGATTGAATCAATAAATGAGAGAAGAGACAAATTTACCATGAGGAAGAATTCCAAAGTATTTATGTAGCGATTGTGTACACTCAGGGAGGTGGCACATACTCTCCACTCCTTAAGTACTGGCTGTTCACAGTGATTTCATTCCAAAAAGAATATGGAAAGGGATGGGGTGGGAAACAAACAGCTTTACAATGGAGAAATCTGACGTTACCTCAGGAAAGTTATCAGGATTAACATCGATGGTGATGTCATGTTGATACTATACACCTTTGCTGTGGTATGAGTGTGGTGTATCTTCCCCATAGCCTGTAACTATAATCATAAGGGATACATCAGGTCAGACAAGCCCACTCAAGGCACATTTTACAAAATACCTAGCCAGTACTTCCCAAAATTGCTAAGGCCATAAGAAACATGAAAAGTCTGAGAAACTGTCCTAGCCAAAAGAAGCCTAAGGAGATATGTTAATTAAATGTAATAGGATACCCTGCCTTGGATCCTGGAATAGGAAAAGGACATTAGGTCATGCCCTTAGGTCAAAGGACAGACATCTGAATTAGGTCAAACTAGGACATCTGAATAAAGCCTGGGTGGCTCAGTGGTTGAGCATCTGCTTTTGGCTCAGGTTGTGATTCCGGGGTTCTGGAATCGAGTCCTGCATCGGGCTCCCCACAGGGAGCCTGCTTCTCCCTCTGCCCATGTCTCTGCCCCTCTCTCCGTCTCTCATGAATAAATAAAAATCTAAAAAAAAAAAAAAAAAAGCATGGGCTTTATTAATTATATAAACCTTTGGCTCATTAATTGTGATAAACGTACCATAACTAATCAAGGGAAACTAGGTATGAGGTATATACGAACTTTCTGTACTATCTTTTAACTTTTCTGTAAACCTAATACTACTCTAAAACAAAAAGGCCATTAATATAAATTGATGGGAATATCTTGAAAATCGGGTTGCCTACAATCTTCATTTTAAAAAAAAATCATGTTGGAAGTCATAGCCAGTGAAATGAAATATGAAAAGGAATTTTAAAAAAGGAATAAAATAAAAAAGAGGAATTGGAAAGCAAGAAAAAATATGTTTCCATACATAAAAATGCAACTGTATAAATTAACTTTTAGAATTATCATAGTCACTGAAACTAAGTTCATCCTACACAAATCAATTCTATTTTTATTCTTACACACCAACTACAAACAATTCAAGAACTTTTCATATTATTGAAAGATAGTAAGATCTACATAAATAATGGATGTACCACATCAATATTTTTGAAGACCTGATGCTTTCAATTCTCCTTAAATTTATCTATGAATTCAGTGTAATTCCAACAAGAATCCCAGCAGGTGTGTTTGTGAAAATTGATATGTCAATACTAAGATTTATATGGAGATATAAAGGAACAAGAATAGCTATAACAAACTTGAAAAAGAATTACAAAATGAGAGGATGTGATTTACCCAAAAAGAAGATTTATAATAAAGCTACTATAGTTAAGGCAGATAAGTATTGGTACAAATACAGACACATAGACTAATGGAAGGAAAAAGAGAGCAGAAACAGACCCATTCTCACATGAGTACTTGAATTAAGACCAAGGAGGTGAATATTTCTGGGTCAATTGGTTATTCATGTGGGAAACAAATGATACCTGACAACTACTTTTCGTATTTTCTTTAGGAGAGGCCTGCTGATTAGTCTAGCTTTTACTCTTCATTCAGTGATCACTCGCTACATGATATTTTCCCATTTGGTTTTCTTCATACAATATATATCTACCTGAAATTATTTGTTTGCTTTTTTTAACATTCGATCTTGCTTCTATTGCAGTATAAAGGCCTTGAGAGTAAGAACCTTGTCTATTCTGCTCATCATTGCACTTGGAGTATCTAGAACATTTCTTGGCACATCATAAGTTTTCTAATGTCTAAATCGGCCAGGGAAATTTGGAGTGAAAAGAGCAGGTAATCCCTTGATCTAGCACTTGAGGGATCCCTGGGTGGCGCAGCGGTTTGGCGCCTGCCTTTGGCCCAGGGCGCGATCCTGGAGACCCAGGATCGAATCCCACGTCAGGCTCCCTGCATGGAGCCTGCTTCTCCCTCTGCCTGTGTCTCTGCCTCTCTCTCTCTCTCTGTGTGACTATCATGAATAAATAAATAAAATATTAAAAAAAAAAAAGAAAGCTAAGGAAGGGCTTACATGGTAGAGCCTTGGGTGAAGTAGTGGTTTGGAACGTATTCCAGGTACAGAGCATATAGCAAGGATGAAAGGTGTGGTTAAATGTGAGAGCATCACGAGGGGATTTTCTACGCAGGCCATTCCTATATGCAGCAAATGGTAATGTTAAAGAGTCATTTATTCAGTCATAAGTCTCAGATTATTTTCTCTTTATTTTATATAGAAACACTTGCTTCCCCAATGAAATATCAGCCCAGGATTCTGAAGGTTTGTACATTCACTTGACCCAGCTCCCAGCCTTTTCCAACTGGGATTGCACAAGCAGACATTACTTAGCACTTCCTTACATTATTTGGTATTATTTAAATCAGTGGTTCTGTAAGTCAAGTGTGTGCTCACCTAGTTGTTTTGTTTTTAAATATAGATTCCTGAGCTTTCCTTCTGGAAGATTAAAACAGAATGTCTGGGTAACTTAGATAGCTAGCTCCCCAGATGTCTTAGTTCAGGCTGATATAACAAATTATTATAATTACTATAACAAATTACCCTAAACTGAGTGGCTTCAACAACAAACATGTTTTTTTTCTACCAGTTCTAGAATCTGAGAAGTCCAAGTTCAAAGTGTCAGCAGATTCAGTTTCTGGTGAGACCCACTTCCTGGTTTACAGGCCTCTGTTTTCTCGCTTTGTCCTCACAGGGTAGAAGTGGAGAGAGTTTCAGAAGTCTCTTTTATAAGGGCACTAATCTCATTCCTGAGAGCTCTACATCGTGATCTATTCACCTCTGGCCCACCTCCTAATACAATCATATTAGGGGTTAGGATTTCAACATGCGAATTCCGGGGATTACATTTAGTCCATAACTTCAGGTGAACCAAATACAGAGCAACTGTGGAAACTACTAAATTGTAATCTAAACCCTTCCTATGCAAAGTGTAGCCCACTAATACCATTCTCATCACCTGGGAACTTATTTCAAATCCTGAATCTCAGGCCCTTCCCGACATATACTCAGTCAGAATCCGTTTTGGGAAGATCCTGATGATTCATATGAACTTTTAAGTTTGAGAAGTGAGTGCTGATCTTAAATCACTGTGCTCCCAGACCTGAAGCATCAGCATCACCTGGGAACTTGTTCTGAATGCAAATTATCCGACTACCCCCAACCCCCTGACCCGGGTCCTAGTTCTGGGGGATCAGAACCTCTCCGGGGGGTAGGCCTCCTAATGTTTTAACAAACTCTCAACACTCAAGTTTGAGAACCACTGGACTCAAGCCATTATCCTGCTTTTAGCTGTGACCATTTTTAACTTTAAACCATTTGCCGCCCATGGTTTTTAGCACCACGGTTCTATTTCTAATGTCAGTGGAAGCCTAGGAGAGTCAGAGAAGAAGGAACCTGGAAAAATCCATGGTAATATGTATGTATGGAACAATATGCTGCACTTGTGGCGATAAGTAGAGGATTTCCTTTTTCCTCCCCGAGCTGGGGACATCGTGAAAGGACTCTTGAGATGGGTGAACATAACAGCCATATGCTGGCAGGCCGTAAAGCTCGTCTAAAGACATCTCCATGCTTCTTCAATAGCTATTTTAGTAAAGGTTTCACTCCCACCTTGACGTCTAAATTTTAAAACGCCTCCACCTCTGAAAAACATTTCTCAAAGATTGTCAGATTATAGCAGAGCGAACAGCCTCTTTCCGTTTATTTAAGGACGCTCGGAGAGCGCAGCAGCTCCAGGGGTTTCTAACCACCCTGGGGGGGGGGGGCAGGGGGTAGGGGTAGGGGGATGGAGGTAACCCCCGGATTTCATAAATGAGGCCAGCTAGGCGAGGCTTCCTATCTTTGTTCTTTTTTTTTTAATTTTTATTTATTTATTTATGTATTATAGTCACAGAGAGAGAGAGAGGCAGAGACACAGGCAGAGGGAGAAGCAGGCTCCATGCACCGGGAGCCCGACGTGGGATTCGATCCCGGGTCTCCAGGATCGCGCCCCGGCCAAAGGCAGGCGCTAAACCGCTGCGCCACCCAGGGATCCCCCTATCTTTGTTCTTTAAAACAAAACCCCTCAAAAGTACCGATTACTCTTCCATCCTTCCCTAGGATCTATCTGGGAGCCTCGAGCAGCTGAAGGCTTCAGGGAAGTCGTTTCAGAAGAGCCCGCGTCTTCTTCCCCAGACCCACGCCTTCATTTGTTTATTTGCTAAAAGTTTGCTTATTTATTCGTGAGACACAGGCAGAGGGAGAAGCAGGCCCCGTGCAGGGAGCCCGATGCGGGACGCGGGACCTGGGACTCGATCCTGGGACCCCGGGGCCACGACCGGAGCTGAGGGCAGACGCTCAGCCGCGGAGCCACCCGGGGGCCGCCTTCATTTGAACACTAGAGCGTTATGGGCCCTTTTGTCAAGGTCAGAGTCGCCGGGCCTCGGCTCAGCTCGGCTCCTCGCGACGCCAGTGGGCGGCGGGGGCGCGGCGGGGCGGCGTGGGCAGGTGCGATCCCCGGGCGGAGGCGGGGAGGGCTGGAGCCCCGGAGCCCCGCCCCCCGGGTCGCAGGTCTGCTCGGGCCCGGGCGCTCCTCCCCCCCGCACCCCGCGGCGGGCTCCCGCGGCTCGGGGCCGCCTCCGCAGCGCCAGCAGGGGGCGGCCGGGCGCCGCGCACCCCGGCGCGGAGGGGACGCCCCGGCGGAGGAAGTGCGGAGCTGGGGCTGGGGCGGGCGGCGGCGGGAAGCGGCCGGGCCGCCGGGTCCTCCTCCCCGCGGGCCAGCCCCCGGCCCTGCCTCCCCGCCCCGCGCGGCGGCCGCGGCGGCCGGTTCCGGGTCCTGTGACCCGTCGGGCGGCGGGAGGCGGCGGCGGCGGCGGCGGCGGCGGCGGCGCTCATGGCGGGCGGCGGGCCCGGGGATCCCGGCCTGGGGGCGGCGGCGGCCGCGGCGCCCGAGACCCGCGAGCACCTCTTCAAGGTGCTGGTCATCGGCGAGCTCGGCGTGGGCAAGACCAGCATCATCAAGCGCTACGTGCACCAGCTCTTCTCCCAGCACTACCGCGCCACCATCGGGGTGGACTTCGCCCTCAAGGTCCTCAACTGGGACAACCGGACGCTGGTGCGCCTGCAGCTCTGGGACATCGCGGGTGAGCGGCGGGCGGCGGGCGGCGGGCGGCGGGCGGCGGGGCCGGAGCGGGTCTGCGGGACACCAGCGCGCCGGGGGCGGGAAGGGGCGCGGCGGGGCGGGCTCCCGCGGGGCCACGGCGGTGGCACGGGCAGGAGCAGCGCAAGGACCTGGAAGCAGGCCAGGGTAGGTGCAATACGAGCGAGCCCCGCGTAGACGCCTCTACCAAGTCTGCGCGAAGCATCTCCTCTTTAGGGAGGCGGCGGCCTCCGCCCCAGTGACCCCCCCCCCCCCTTTCTCCCTCGCCGGACCGTGGGTGACACGGCCGTGATCAGGTCGTGGTCCCGGGGTCCCAGGATCGAGTCCCGCATCCGGCTCCCTGCACGGGGCCTGCTTCTCCCTCTGCCTGTGTCTCTGCCCCCCCCCCCTTCTCTCTGTGTCTCTCATGAATAAATAAGTAAACTTTTAATAGATAAACAAAAGAAGTTGAACTCTGAAAGTTGACAAGCTTGTACTACGTCAGGAAGAGTTAAGGGGGAGGCCCTGGCTCCTCGCAACCAGTTTTAACATTTCGCAGAGGAGCACTGAAGCCGGATGATTTGCCCAAAGGGACACTCCTAGTTACTGACACAACCGACCCTAGCAACCGGGGTCCTTTTCAGAATGTTTCTCATCGGCCAGCTTGGATGCTTGGATGTGAGATGCTTCTTTGCGATCTCACACACTCCTCAGGTAGGATGCTGTTCTAGGCCAGGTCCCCCCCGCCCCCCTCCTCCGCTGGTGAAGATTTGGGAAAGTTGCTCTTGAATCCTTCCTCCCTCCCTAAACCCACCAAGCCCAACTTCTGGTCCCCTCCTCCCCACCCTACGCCCCAATATAATATCTCCCTGGCAGTGGCTTTCAGGTGACATTTGGGAACGTAATACCCCTCTTTGAGAGGGTTCATATTCTCCCTGCTTTAATTTATGAAAACTTGGAACTCTGGTGGGGTGGGCGGGGTGCGGGCATTTAAAAAGATGTTGGCTTTGGAAAGTTTAAATATGGAAATGATACCAAAAGTTACCCTGTTCAATCACTGTTGGTAAGAAGCTTCATCTGCCATAGACAGTTCTTATGGGAGAGAGACCATCCTTCATCCTACAGATGCATCAACTGTAGAAGCTATGGTCACCCAGCTGGTAGTAGAGTAGGAAGGAGGGGCCCAGGTCTGTTGCTAGGTAGTGCTCTTTTCACCAACAGCTTATTCTATGTGAGAAAGTATTGAATTATAACCTATGTAATATTTTAAGAACAGATTTCTCTGCCTCAGATATGAGAATAAATTTATGTCATTTCCTCAGAGAAAGGGGGATGCTCAGCCCCGGGATCAGCTTTTTTTTTTTTTTTTTCTTTTGGTTACAGAAAACCAAAAGTTCGTTTGAAAAGCCCTCTTTTGAAGTCAGAGGCTTCTTTCGAAATACTTCCTGCTGTTTCACAGAATCCTTGTGAATACTAGTATCTCTTCTTGACAAAGTCATAAATTCTAAAGGTTGCTTTACCATGTGATAGTCATTCTTCAGGAATCTTCAGTGTAGCTGTAGATTTCCATGAAGATGATTTTAACCGCCTCCCCCCTTTCCCCACCCGAAGGTTGTTGACTTTGCCTTATTCCTCTTGTAAAATAATATCATATTTAGCTATTAAATCATCATTGGGTCTCACTGCAGGGTAATGAAAGATACTATTGGTACATTTGTGTTTTTAAGCGTCATGCAAAAGTGCTTGTTTGGAGACTTGGGAAAATAAATCACGAGTTATTTTCTCTTCTTTTTTTGTCCACTTTTAACAGTAGCCGAGAAGGGGACACAGTCTTGTCAGACTCTGGTACATATTGGCCTAGATGGAATGAATGTGCTTACGCTTTTGCCTACATCCAAAGGTTGAGCTTTGCCAGGAAGGAAGGCAGAATTTTAAGATCTCCAAAAAGGGATTCCTTAATGTTAGATACCATTGAGCAAGTACACATCAGCTGTTAATAAGATTTGAGGGAAACTAATGAGGTAATTAGAAATTACTAGGCTCACCTGATAAGATTTTCGAGATGAGGTCTTAATAGATAAGGAAGCTGACACAAAAATTATTTGGCTTTCACCTGAGGTTTAGGGAGCTACATCATTTAAATATGTTTGCTTTGAATATTTGACCTATTAGTGAATCCTGGCTCATACCACTTGAATAAGTTGTAATGATGTAATAAACGCAAACTGATGGCCACTCCAGAAAGCTCCCCATGGCTAAACATATTTGCCTCATGTAGTAACAACGTTGAATCATATTTAACTCTCAAAGGTGAGAAATATTTCTTGATTGCAAAACAGTAGGTAGGGCTGGCCAATTGATATGACTAAATGTTGGTGCTATTTCAGATTTGTTGTTGCTTTAGAGATGAGAAAGTTGGCAAAGGAATTATATTGAGTCTCTATACTTGGAAACTTTGGCAAGTGTACAGGTGGGAGTTGTCCAGATGTTTCCCGTAAATGTGGTCAGGCAGTTTAAGCCAAACTCTTCAAATCAGGAACCATAGTGACTCTTGGGTACAGGCCTTTCCAATGCTTTCTTATTGCGTAAAATGAATGTAGCTTTAAAATCCAGATGCAATTCAATACAATTTTTGTGTTAGGCAACTGTCTCTTATTTCATATCTCTTTTGAGATTGCTCCTAACACATAACTGAAATATCCTAAGTTTCTGAAGTCAATAAAATTTTTAAAAAGTTTAATAAATACTACTAAATTAAGATGTAGCAAGAGATGTCTCTGGGCTACCTTTGGTTGTTGCTACATAGAATAATGCATTTAGTATAGGCCAGCAATGCTTTAAATGGTGGAACTTCTGTAGATCTCTCAATTCCTGTAGTCCTCAGTGGCAGACTTTTATTGTCACAGAAGCAGTGTTGTATGTAAGGCCCAGGCCCCTCTGGCTGCTGTTTTCATGCAGGAACCACAACGCCAGAGGCCTGCAGCTCGGCCTTTTGTCTTGGTTTTGCCACAGAAGGAGCAAGTGTACCTGGCACACTGGCTTATTTCAATTTTTTTTTTTTTTTTTTTACCATATTTCCTGATGGGCTATGCATTTACTGACAAATTCTACCTTCTTGGCGCATTTTGCCATGTCACTGCAAACTAGGATGTTTCCCAGTGTAGAATCTAACCTGCCCTTTCATATGTATCATAGAGGAAGTAATAATTTGCCTTACTACTTATTATAACTTTATTAGCAACTATAGAATTTTCCAGGTGGGTTGAATGGCTGGTCTAGACTACATCTTTAAAAGGGAAAAAAAAAAAAAAAAAGTTTGTTCTTTTAGATGGAATACAATGCAGTCTTCCTGTATTCATTGAAGTGATTTGTTTTTATAGAGGAGACAAAACTTTTATGTCAACAATTTCAGAGTTCTCAGCAGGGCCTGAATATTAAATTGATGCCAGATGGATTAACGGCAGAAATTTATTTCACCTAAGTTTTACCTAACATGGGAGCCCTTATAAGAAAATGAATACCCAAAGAAGTGGCTAAACCTAAGTGCTTTTATACCAGGTTGAACAGAGAGAGGGAACTGCAGAAAAATGACTAAAATATATGGGGAGGCTAAAGGAAAATAAGAGTTATTTTATAAGATCTGTTTGTAGAGACGTCTCTCAGCTTCAACTCCCAACCCTGGTGATAAGGATATTTCTTTCCTCTTAGAAAAGACAGGACATCTCTCAAGTGGGAGTAGTCTTGTCTGCTTTCAGGCAGAAAATAGGGGAGATTAGAGCACGCTTCTTGCATCTGCTCTTTTTCAAGTACCTTTAGTTAAAATAATCCTTATGCCAAAGTGACATTTTGGGGGTGCTGGTCTCTTCTGTCACCTTTCGCTTTTTAGAATTAGTATTTCTGTATAGAAATCTGTATGGATGACACTCTTTTGGGCCCAAGAACAAATTACGAATATTCTACTCAGAAGCTCCTATAAATATTATTTACTATACCATAAAATGCATGGTTGGAAGATGTAATAAGTTATATAGACCATACTTAGATTCACTTTAAAAAAATATTTATTCATGAGAGACATACCTATTCATTAGGCAGAGGGAGAAGTGATGTGAGACTGGATCCCAGGACCCCGGGATCACAACCTGAGCCAAAGGCAGACAGACACTCAACCACTGAGCCACCCTGGCATCCCTAGATTCACGCTTTAGTTTTTAATTCCCATTCTAAGTTAGGACATTGATCCTACTTTCCTTGTAATATCTTCAACATTGGCAACCATGGCACCTCATGGCTTTTTATTGCCTGCTTTCATAATTCCAGTAACCCTCATGAGTAAGAATCAGGAATATTATCTCTGATGCTTTTCCTGACCTTCAAAGTATCTATTAGCCAAGAATTATTAATATTCAGATTTCCTCTAAATATGAAGAAGTGCTCTTAGGGATTAGTCTATAGTTATTTGTAACCTCCATCTTAAACATTGAATGTTACATTGACTTTCCAATTACTTACCTCATTTAAAGGGATTTTTAAAATCTTCATTAGATCTGACTTTTGTACAATCTTGCCATCCTCAGCCTTACGCAGATTCAGCTGCTGTGCAGAATTACAAATAAAGCCTACTGTTCCCTTTTCCATCTTTAAATCTTCCTCAGTTCGTGAGACCTGAGACACCTTTGGGTGACCCTGTCTGGAGCTGGCATCCACAATTGCCCGAGCAGGATGGGCAGAGTCACAGCATATTTCTGTTACTGTATGTGGAAAAGCCCCTGATAGTGATACCACCATCTTTGTGTGTGTGTCTTTTTAATATGTCCCCATTCTCAGTTGCCTCAGTTGTCTGTCCCACATAAGCTGAAAAGTGCCCAGGTTAGTGGTAGAGAGAGTGGTACATTGATAAGAACACTGACATGATCTTTTTCCCCAACCGTTTCCTGCTCATTCTACTGTTTGAATTAAAGTATGGGCTTTTAGAGATCCCATAGCCTAAATACAGAGAAGTGTAGTCACTTGCCCATCAATGGCCTGTACAGAGACTTGTCTCATGACTCTGAAATATGAAAACAAGCTTTAATAGAGTAGCAGGTTTTTGATTCACTGGTGTCAAAACAATCTAAAGATTGTTGTCTAACAGTCTAGCAGACTCCTATCTAAATTTGCAAGTGTTCTGGTCATCCTTATAGTAGCTCATATGACTCATTTTATACCCATTATAATAATTACCATCTCTTCCTGTATCCATTGAAGTGATTTGCTTTTATAGTGATTTTTTTTTTTACATTATCCCGATTTTCCAGTTCTACTCTTCTTAATTAATACAGAACTTCCAATGTAGATCCTTTTTGATCAGCTCCATCACTTTTGGGGGCATTTTAAACAACTCTTTCCACACTGTGGACTTCCTGAAGATAACAAAGCTGCCTTATTGATGTGTACTTGTAGAGCACACACTGGAAACACAAGGTAATAATTATAGATGTTTGCATGGTCTACTCTGTGATCTCACTGATTAAACCTGTAAGCTGTGCGTTATTCTAGAGAGGCAGTGTCACTTTCAAATATAAGGAGAAATTTTAATCCGTTATGTATTTGTTTTCTTGACCTTCTGATTTTCTTAAGCTTCTGATATGGAAATTTCAATGATTCTTATTCTATTTTTAAGCATACCCAGGATTTTGTTTATCAGGTATAGTGAGGCCAACACACCAGATATCATCACCGTTGAAAAGACAGTTTTTATTCATAGTTCCCAAGAGGAGGGAGCAAGCTGCCCTATGCAGGGCCACATAGGGAAGCACCAGGGTTGGTCAAGAGGCAGAGAAAAGTATAGGTTTATTGTAGTTTTTGTAGGAAGGAATGGACAAGGCCGCGTAGGCAAGCTGAGCAAGTTTAGGATTGGTTCATTTGAAATATTTCAGTGGGCCTTGGGATATAGGGGTGGTTTCCAGTTGTTTACTACATGGGCATGGGTGATTTAGTGCAGGAGGATGGTGTCCTAGACTACCTGAGCCTGGAAAAATGCAGATGGGTGGTGAGGGCTCTGGATTGGCTGGTTTGCACATCAAAGATGTTTAGTGTCTCTAAGAACTAGCTAAAGCTGGGAGGGGCAGTCCCTCCTCTGGTCCACAAGACCCCAAGATGTTAAAGCATTATGAAACGTAGAAAATAAAAACCATGATTGACACACATTTCTAGGCATTTGTTAGAAAGGATTGAGAGATGAAAGTGCTCTTCCAAAGAAGACTTTGAAGGCCTTAGATTTATATATCCTTAAACTAGTGATGATTTCACACTTAATCAACACTTTAGTAGAGAGTCGGCTTGAGTCCACAAGTTTGTGTTGTGGTTGTAGAGATCTCCTGGATGGTGAAGACAGTGCAGACCTATAAATGGAGAGGGGGGGATTTCTGCAGGGTGACGTAAAAGATCAAGGTAAAAGCACTCTAGAATTCTCCTCAATTATATTTTCAAACGTGCTTCTTGAACTTTTTGCAATCAGGGAGGCTAGACACATGTCATTTCTTCACTCTCCTTTTGAGAGAGATTAGCCACATAAAGATAAATGGACAGTTGGGATTTTCTAACTGACAGATTCTCTTCTTTCCCATTCTTTCTTTCCACTCTCTTCTGTCCAGATATTTTCCTTAAGCATTTCTGTAGTGATTTCTGATTACTTCTTGAAATTAAGCTAAATATGATGTAGTTTTTGAATGTAGGTGATGTCTGGTGGGGTGAGTTCCAGAGCCAAGGACCAAGAAAGAATTCTTGATAAGTCTTTAGTGCAAAATGGTGGTTTTATTAAAGCACAGGGATAGGACCTCTGGGCAGAAAGAACTGCTGCCCTGAAGTTGTGAGGGGTGGCTGATTATATGCTTGGGTAAGCAAAAGGGAGGTTTTCAAAAGAACTTTCCTGTGCTAAAGAGGACCTACAAGATATTGGAGGCCCTGCTGTTGTCAAACTAAGGTGGTTTTTCCCTCTAGTAAGGTGTTAACATGAAGACAGTGGGAGCTTCCTGGAGGAAGGTTATTCTCTGCCTGCCTCAATATTTGTCAATGGGCTGCAGGTTATGAGGACATATAATTTTATCTATATTTCTTTCTGGAAGTTAGGTTATTGATAAGAATGCTTTTTTCTTGTAAATTACTAAGATGTTTGTAAACTGAGGAAGACTCACATCTCTCAGGGCTGTGATCTCTAGAAGTTAACTATTTGTTTTTCCTTCCCTTAGCGTTAGGGCAGCCAGGAGTGCCTCAGAAAGGTCACACACATCCCACCTGGGAGTGTGTGTGGTGGGGGTGGTTAGTGGGGTGTCAGCTTGTGTGCTATCCTCAGTTTGCCTTCTGCTCCCTCATCAAATATATATATATATATATATATATATTTTTTTTTTTAAGTGTAATTATATGGGAACTCCTCTGGAGGTGCTTAAAATGCAGATTGTTATCAACTCTTTCAATAGATTTGGCTTCTTCTGATAAACATCTCTGTGTGTCATGATTTAACAAAGAGATTAAGAGGTTAATTCTCTCACCTAGTGAGCCTGTGATTGGACAGTCCACAGCTGCTGAGCAGAACCATAAAGGCTTCCTGGACTAAAGCTGACATGGGCACCACCCAGCTATGCCTTGATCATAGTCTTCGTTCTTGTGGTCCAATTAGATGATGTGCATGCCTTGCTTCAAGGGCTGCTAGGAAATCTAGCACTTTTTTTTTTTTTTTTAATTGGATGCATTGCTTTCCCAAATAAAATTCTGTGAAGAGATACTGGAATGGACAACCAGCAGTCAGCAATCCCCTAACTTACCAAATTAGAATTCCTACAGGTAGGGCCTGGAAATTTGCAAGGTACCACGCACCACACGCAATCTGATTTATACTAAAGTCGAGAAGTAGTTCTGTCATTGGCTTTGCTGCACCCTGGGGATAGAGTGATCCTCTCACCTCACTCAGGGAGTTCTCCACATAACCGGGTATACCTGCCTGCTCCACATGCTTGCTCACCCTCACCTGCCAGGGCCTGGGAGTTCTTCTCAATTTCCTACCACCTCTTCCTCATCTCAAGAGCCTCCTCCCTCTGAGGGTAGTGTATGGACACAAGGGCATTTACAGGACAAAGATGGTACATTTCTTGCTCTTGTTGAGTAACTTGGTAAGAAAGTGAAGAGCTAATATCTTAAACATTTTTTTTTTAAGATTTTGTTTATTCATGAGAGACACAGAGAGGCAGAGGGAGGAGCAGACTCTTCACAAGGAGCCTGATGTGGGACTCAATCCCAGAACCAGGATCACACCCTGAGTTAAAGGCAGATGCTCAACCGCTGAGCCACTCAGGCATCCCTAATATCTAAAACTTTTAAAACTACTATGACTTTGAACACAAATCAAAAAGCTATTTTGGGGGAACCCTGGGTGGTGCAGCGGTTTAGCGCCTGCCTTTGGCCCAGGGCGCGATCCTGGAGACCCGGGATCTAGTCCCATGTCGGGCTCCCGGTGCATGGAGCCTGCTTCTCCCTCTGCCTGTGTCTCTGCCTCTCTCTCTCTCTCTCTCTCTGTGACTATCATAAATAAATAAAAATTAAAAAAAAAACAAAACAAAAACAAAAACAAAAAGCTATTTTGATTTTATTCCTTGTTTCAGGTAAAGTCAGCTCTTCTTTTTACGGACCCAGAGTAAGACCACACAGTGACTGAGTATCACAAATGCCCAGTTGTCTTAAGGTAGCAAAAAAGAGAAATTCAGGCTCTGAATTGATCGGGATGGGTTGGGGGGGGCGGGGCAGAGATAGTTTTGAGGACTACTCCATGTTACCACTGCTGCTATCTAGAAAGCAGTTATTCTCTCTTAGGTGTAGGTGTTTTCCCTTTTTGTTTCTGTATTCAGTTTGTTACACTGTTACACTCTTTTTTTTTTTTTTTAAAGATTTTATTTATTCATGAAAGAGAGGCAGAGACACAGGCAGAGGTAGAAGCAGGCTCCATGCAGGAAGCCCAAAGTGGGACTTGATGCCAATACTCCAGGATCACGCCCTGGGCCAGGCGTCAAACTGCTGAGCCACCCAGGGATCCCCTGTTACACTCTTGTTTGACAAACCCAAGACCCATCAGCACATTCTTGCCTATATCAGGGTATAAAAATTTTTAGTGAATAACTACCCTTTTAGAAGTGATGACTGGATTTAAATGAAATTGGACTGGGTCTAGATTTGTTGGCCACCAACCACGCACATTTGTTAGAGGTGCTTCATCTCTAAAATGCAGATTGAGATTTAAAGATTTTTTTAAAAGGTGTTTACAAGCACAAACTAGAAACCTGCACTTTTCTATCCAATCATCTTGAGTAAGAATATGGTAGCTCAGTGACTCTCAGTGGGTGGGAAAGGGTAAGCATTTCTACACTTAGAAAACTAAATACCAGTTATCTCATTACTTTGATTTGTTTTTCATGGTGAAATTTATATTTTGAGTTTCAAACAATGTGAGGAAACATTTAGGTTATTTATCAAATGAGGCCTCTGTTTCCGATAGCCATTCACACTGTAGTCCTTTCCTTTTCAAATCTGAGAGGAAAGACTTTCCTTTTGAAATTTTACTTATAAAGAAGTCCAATTATTTTGTGGTTTTCTTTTCCTTAATTCAACTATGTATTTTTTGAAATACATTAATGATGTCATCTCTGCTCCTTTCCAAGTCATCAATGTTGGATACTTCCAGATGTTAGGTGAACATTTTAATCTTTTTGCCAACCTGTGTACCTTAAGCTTCATCTCTTTGAGTATGTAAGTTGTGCATCTTTAAATATCTTTGAGCCTAGGGATCCCTGGGTGGCGCAGCGGTTTGGCGCCTGCCTTTGGCCCAGGGCGCGATCCTGGAGACCCGGGATCGAATCCCACATCAGGCTCCTGGTGCATGGAGCCTGCTTCTCCCTCTGCCTGTGTCTCTGCCTCTCTCTCTCTCTCTGTATGACTATCATAAATAAATAAAAATTAAAAAAAAATAAATATCTTTGAGCCTAGATGACTAACGCTGCGCATTTTCTTCATTTCCATTGCCATGGTGTCTAGGTCCCCTTTTCTAGAGAAGGAAGTAAGAGACCTTTTTAAAAGATAAAACATTTTAGAGTCGTTTGGAATATTCTGGCAATATGCCACAGCAGTCTGGATGAAAAAGGCTGCCCCTAGTACTGGGGGAACTAAAGCACTCAGCACTGGGGCATTTCCCAAAGCTGCTATGGTAAAGCCCTAGGAGACTTTGAGAAAGGGTTTACCTTGTGTAATAAAAGAGGGCTGTGCTATTCTTGAGGGCACATCCTAGGCCAGTGGCTCTCCCTTCGGTCTATCTGGAGACATGGGCCATGCAGAGCAACATGTACTCCAGGAAGCCTTTGGCTAACAGATTGGACAGCACATTAGGTAACAAATCAACTTGGAAATTTGAATAATTTCCTCTCCCTGGGATTTTTTTTTTCTCATCTATAAAATAAGAAAGGTTGAATTAGGTGATACGGGGTGTCATGCAACAGTTTCAATGTTGTCCATTTAAGTGTGGGAGACATGAAAGTGGTCCCTCCCCCTCCAGTAAGAAATGATCACAGCACTGGTTAAAGAAGGTGGTGATGTTGCTTAGATCTTACCCACCTTGTTTGAGCTACTTATACAGATCTGTTAAGAGGAAGATCTCCCAGGTCCTGCTTAATTTTTAAATTGCCTTAAGCTTTAACTCTACACACACCTACATACCCCATGAAACAAAACTCATGCATCTGTGTTTGTATTTAAGAACTGTAGACTTCTTTACCCTGTCCTCTCCTGTCCTGGGTCACGACCCAGGAGCATTCAGCATGGCAAGAATTTCCTGCATTTCATTTATATAATCATACGGTAGAATCCAAGAATAATGAAGGTTTCTTGGACTGAACTTAGGATGGTTGATTGACTACAGAGTGTTCTTTGATTTCTTGCCTGAAATTAAGAGAAAAATTTTAGGATTCTACAGAATTCCAGTGCAATTCTAATGTTAAATGTGAAAGTCTTTCTCATTGGTTTGGCCCTTAGCCCTTTTTTTTAAAACTTAGAAAGGGCAAACTCCAGAAGTGTTGTGAAAGGGAAGTAGTAGACTACATCATTCTCATGCGGAAGACTCTGTACTATTGGAAGTTATATCTAAAAGTTAAATATATGAAGCTGTTTAGTCCAAGTAAGCATTTGAATGGCATTCTTGATTTAATGTGTCTTTCAAAACAACCAAGATTAGCTTACATACCTCAATGAATAACATCCCTTTGTATGATACCATAATATATTCTTCATATCTCTGGTTACACTTAACACACCATGGTATTAGTGTGTCTATTTCCTCATATAGACTGTGAACTCCTTAGAAAGTCAGATTCATTATTTCATGGTATTCACTAGTGTCTAGCATAGTGCCTGGTACATGGAAGGAACACATACATGTTTTTGAGTGGAGATCCTATCTAGATATAAAGTAAAAAGATACTTGGGAGTTGTATCAGCCAAGATAGACGAGGTTATATTGGGGTTCCAACAACATTAAAAGTGTCAATGGTTTAAAATAATTATTCCTCACTCTTTCTACTTGTCCATAGTGAGGGCAGAGGTTGGGGTGGAGATAGGTATATAAGGGCAGGTTTGTGTCTGAGCTGCCTGAAGACTCAGGCTAACACAAGTTCTATCATCTCTTGATACTGTCATCTCAAAATTAGGGTTCAAGCTTGCTGCAGCAGGACAAGGGCACTGCCACCCAAGTGATTCTACTTCGAAGTGACACTTCTGTTTTCATTACATTGGCCAAGAATAGTTCATAGCCACTCCTAATTTAGTGGGGGTGGAAGAGTGTGATCCTTCATGCATGCAGAAGTGGAGGGGAATGGATATTCGTGAATAGTAGTTCACACATGGAATACACATGTTGGCAGTATGCTTTCCACCATAGTTCTTTTAGGCAATAATAAGGGAATTGATAAAATTACCCAGAGAGAGATAATAACATGGGGTGCAGCCCTTAATCTAGCAGCAAAGTTTACTATATTTTCCAGTTTGTTTGTTTATTTTCTATATTTTCCAGTTTAATGACTGGAAGAGGCTAGCATGTCTCTGTGTTTCAGCCTTTAAAACCAACATAGTTAAATCTAGGTTTTACTTTGTTAGGTTTTTCTGGAGAGCAACTCTTAATTTTATGTTAAGGTTATTATTTTAAATGAATTCATTGTGTCCTTCTCTATTCTCTAATTAAACAACATATTTGAGAAATGTGTGTTTTTTTACTTATTTTGACCAGTTCAGGAATATCTTTGAAGCCATAATGGATTACTGCAGATTTTTTTTAAAAAAGAGATGATGGACTCAGTAAAATAGGAAGTATAGTTCACTATTCTGTTGGAAAGTAAGCTATTTCCCTAAATGCATGGCTTGGCCTTTTGATGTGGTATTATTTATGTCTGATCCCCATTGCTGTCTGGAGTCAGTGATTGCAGAATCTTTAGAAAATCATTATAAATTAAAGTTATCACAGAGAAACCTAAAACATCAGAAAGGAGAGCTAGGAGAGCTTCAAAGATCCCTAAAGAGCTCTAAAGATACCTGACTTATTTAGGCAGAGAAAGTTACTTGCCTGGAGCTGCTTGACCTTTAGTACATGATATTTTGATTCTTTAGTAAATTTGTGTTTTCCTCAAGTTCATTTTCCTCTGCAGACTTGTTTTCACCACTACAGTTCACAGCATAGAACTAGTTTAAGGCTTTGTCGTGTTTAATTGCACCATTTTAAAGAGGATACTCAGGTTTTCATCGTGTAATACATTTATTGAGAACTTAATAATAATACTACCTAACATTTGCACAGTGCTTACTGTGGGCCTGACCTTTTACTTTTTGAACTTAAAGTATAATTTACATGCGTAGACCTTAAATACATGACTTCGTGAATTTTTATATAGCACTTCCGGTTCAAGGTACATGCAGACCATCCCTAACCTCCTAGAACAGACGCAGCATATACCTTAGGTTTTTGTTTCTTTTTGCAGCTACTCAACTGTGCCATTGTAGAATGAAAACAGATGTAGAAACTCATAAAAAGATAATGGTGACAAGATTCCAGTAAAACTTTATTTAGCTGAATTTGGCCATGAATTATGATTTGTTGTATTCTGCCCTAAAAAACTCTCAAGCAGGCAATTTATATTAAACCTTCCCAATGAGACTCTGAGGTAGGTGTTTTTTTTTTTTTTAATCACTTTATTGATACAGAATTGACATGCAACAAACTACAGTTTGGTGTTTTGACATAGGTAAACACTAGTGAAATATCACTATAATCAAGTTTGCAAATATTTCCATCATCTCCAAAGTATTTCCTCTTGCCCCTTGGTAACTCATCTCTCTGCCTTGTCCAAGACAATCACTGATGTGCTCCCTCTTACTAAGTCACTAATTTTTTAATTTTTAAGGATGATATAAATGTATTAATAGAGTATTACCTATTCCCTCTCTGGTCTGGCTTCTTTTACTCAGCATAATTATTTTGAGATTCATCCATTTCGTTACTTGTATCTATAGTTTGTTCCTTTCCTTTCTATTGTTATATTCCATTGTATAGATATACCATACTTTCTTCATTACTATTTTGGCTATTAAAAATAAAACATCTATGAGCATTCACAAACATGACTTTGTGTAGACATGTGTTTTCATTTTGTTTGGGCAAATACCTAGGAGTAGAATGTGTTGGTTGTATGGTAGATGTGTTTAAATTTTTAAGAAACTATCAAATTGTTTACCAAAGTGGATGTATTAAATTCTTATTTTTACCAGCAGTGTATGAGAGCCTGATTGTTCCACATCTTCACCAGTACTTAGTAAAATCAGACTTTTTAGCCATTTTTGTGGGCATGAAAGGGCAGCTCTTTGTGATTTAAATTTGCATTTCTCCAATAATTAATGATGCTGGGCATCTTTTCCTCTGCTTATTTGTCATCTTGTACATTTTTTGATAAAGTGTGTATAAACTTTATTAATTATATTTTTAATCTTCTTAGGGAGTTTTGAGAGTTATTTATATGTTCTGGATATAAGACCTTTACTAGGGCAGCCCGGGTGGCTCAGTGGTTTAGCACCACTTTCAGGCCAGGGTGTGATCCTGGAGACCCAGGATCTAGTCCCACGTTGGGCTCTCTGCGTGAAGTCTGCTTCTCCCTCTGCCTGTGTCTCTGCCTGTCTCTCTCTCTCTCTCTCTCTCTCTCTCTCTCTGTGTCGCTCATGAATAAAAACAAAACAAAACAACAAAAACCTTTACTAGATATGGGATTTGCATTTTTTCTCTCAGTGTGTACCTTTCCTTTTCATTTGCTTAATAGTGTAATTGACACTATTTTGAATTGCCATATGGTGTGGTTGTTAGAAAGCACACTCTCAGGCTATTAGAGAGTTTTGAATCCTAACCCTAGAACCTAGGGAAAATAACTTGAGGTTTCTAAGCCACAGGGTCTACCTCAAAAATTGCTTATTATACATGTTTCTGATTTTATATTTTACTAAGAAGTTTACATGAGGACAATTTGAATATGATTTAGGATGATTGGTTGAAAGAAGTATTTTTAGGTATTTATAGATGATTCAGGAAACAAAACAAGAGTCACTAAAGCTTAGTTTTTCTTCATAACTTCTGGATTTCTATACTTTTACTAGTTTGGCACCGTACTGTCTTTTTCTAAATTGAAAGGATAGTCCAAAAGAATACTCTTATAGCTGTGGAATAATCTTATACGCTGGGCTGTCTTAATGAGGCTAATAATTTCCCTTGTTGCCATAGTCAGTATAATATTTAAGAATTATAAACATAAAAGTCAGTAGTATGTGCTCTCTAGTTAAAATTGAAGTCAGAACCACTTTAATGCATCTATATAGTCTTTTTTGCAGAATAGTATTATTAATTTTGACCAGTTGGTATATCCTCTGTGAATTTGCTGTGTATGATTATTAAGTGTATGTTTATGGAAAATGGTCCAGGTGTTAACTTCTTATGAATTTCAGCATTGTGATCAAATAAGCTAAATAATTGGCTGGTCAGATTTACATTACCAATAAAATATGAACATGATAGTGGCGTTTCGTATGTGACCATTTGTTACAATAAAGTTCAGACATCTAGACTATCATAGTACAGCTTCAGATGAGCCCACATGAGGAGTTGTCACAAACCAAATGATCTTTAAGTGTATCCATTTAAGCTTGCCTATTGTGGTGTTCTTCCATTATTTCCTTAAGCAATACCTAAAATTGCATGAGGCTATAGTAGCATTTGGAGAAGGAATATTTTTTGTGGGTAGCTTTGTATTTGTTACTATCAATAAAATAAAGTGTGTTTTCCATCATGTGTTTTAACAGTAAGTGTCCTGTCAGTTTTGTTTTTATCATTGGTCAGAGTTATCCATCTTAGATTTGCACTGATTGCCAGTCATTTTTCCTCAGCACTGTAGACAGTAACTTGACAGGATGAAGGGAAAGGCCTCAGAAGTCAAGGCAACTGCAGGATAGTTCAGAATGGCTGGCTTCGTATCAGCATGGGTGTGTGGGAGTCAGGAGGTCCAGGTTCTGGTCCTGCCTTGTGAGTCAGTGCTGCTGTAATCCTGGCCAAGCAGCTCTTTGCATCGGTTAGCATCTGTCAGATGAAGATTAGGGACCCTCCTCGGTCAAAGAACAGTGTGACACCAGACAGAAGGGGGATGCTTTGCAAAGTCCCAGGTAGTATGTGAAGCAGTAGAATTTTTCTCTAAGTATTTAACATGTTAAATTATTTTAAAAGTATGATATTCAAAAACTATAGTCAGTCCTTTTAATCACACAACTATGTGTGCTGCTGCTTGTTAGTAGGTTTGCATGCCTTCTTCGAGAACAATCTTGCAGACAGAGTCAAAAACGGGTACAGGCTAGAGATGGGGAGGAAAGATGAATTCCCTTATCTCATATCCAGCCCTAGTCCTTTTGACTGCATTTTACCCACCATACTTATCTTCTTCCTGCAAGCTTCATTTTCTTCTATTCTTGTCTCTTCTCCCCTCCACTGCTAGCTTTCTTTTTTCCCTTTAGAACTTTTCTTAGACCACAGGGAGTGGCAGGGCATGGGGAAGTGATAGGCTCTGTAGCATTAAGCCCTGTCACCTGGATGTTTATGGAGCAGACACAGAACATAAAACTAGTTAATTGTGTACTTGGACCCCATGATCAGCCACGTGGTTTGTGCATCCTTCATCCCACAGTTTCTTTGCTACAGAACAGGAGATGTGTTTATAGCACTATTCCTAGGATCAAAAGGTTTATATCTAAACATAGACTCTGTCTGAATTATGAGTTCTTAATCTCTTAATATATTTATTTCTAGGGCAGGAGCGGTTTGGCAACATGACCCGAGTATACTACAAAGAAGCTGTTGGTGCTTTTGTAGTCTTTGATATATCGAGAGGTTCCACATTTGAGGCCGTCTTAAAATGGAAAAGTGATCTGGATAGTAAAGTCCATCTTCCAAATGGCAGCCCGATTCCTGCTGTCCTTTTAGCTAATAAATGTGACCAAAAGAAGGATGGTGGCCAGAGTCCTCCTCAGATGGACCAGTTCTGCAAAGAACATGGTTTCACTGGATGGTTTGAAACCTCTGCAAAGGTGAGCTCCACTTTGTGTTTATATCTGCTCTGCTTTTAACTCATAAATCTGAGCTGTAACTATAAAATATTTAGACAGGTTTATGTGGGTGGTTTTGGGGAGCCTCGAAGAAAGCAAAGTTATAGCATGGATATGTTATAACTTTGAGTGGGCAGCAGGAATGCTTTCAAAATTGGCCAGTGTGGAGGTAAATAGAACAGGTTTTCCATCAAAATAAAAATTATTGGGATGCCTGGGTGGCTCAGCGATGGAGCATCTGCCTTTGGCTCAGGGCATGATCCCAGGGTCCAGAGATTGAGCTCCCTGTGAGGAGCCTGCTTCTCCCTCTGCGTCCCTCTCTCTCTGTGTCTCTCATGAATAAATAAATAAAATCTTAGAAAAAAAATATTTAGAGCAACGAACAGGGAGATTCTCTGAATTTGAGCCTTTAAATGAAGCACTTCTGCAACTGGAGTTTATGGGGGAGAAGTTATCTGGTCAGGCACAAGCATTTTTGATTTTTTACTGAAGGCTTAACAAGATACAAGGACATAGATGACCCCGGTGACTGTGTGGGTCATGTGCAGCACTAACAAAAATGGACACTGAAGATGTCTTCAGATAGTGTTTGAAGAGTTTCAGATGGTGTATGAAAGAATTTGAAGAAGACAAGTATTAACACTTGTAACATGCTTCCATGAATAGTGGAGTGATAATTTTTTCTTTCATCTATTATGGGGTACAGTGTTTTTTGAGGAAAAATAAAAACACTTAAGTTGGCTGTTAAAAATCTTGCCAACCTAAGAAAGCAAAAGTGAAATCACAAGCACAAAATATTGGTGGGGAAGGAGTTTGTTTATGTGCATTGGGAATTTCTCATTAGAAGTCAAATAATCAGATTTATGTAAGAATGATGAAATGTTGGAGAAATTCTGTAATGAACGAAATTGAAACCAGAAGACTGGCCTAGTTTAACACAGTCCCAGCATTTGGGATGCCTTCTGTGGATTTCTGTTGTGTGCATGCATCTATATCTATATCTATGTATGTATGTATGTATATATACACATGCATGTATATATGTATATATTTTAGTGGGTGTGTATATATATTTATTTAAAAAGCATTTTCCTCTTAGCTGGAAATTTAACTGGATTTACCTACTGGTCAAATTATCTACTTACTACTAGGTTACTTTTAGCTTTACCAGGAACCCACCCAAAAAGTAGAAGATCATTTGGTGCCACTGGTGATCAGAATAATGAAAGCAAAGCTGTAAGAGATTGCACAGAAAAGGTGCTCTGGAAATAACTGAGTGATGTTGGAGTCATTGGAAAAACTAGTGTCTGCTGGAGGCAGAAGTTTTTACTCCTAAGCTAAAGGCTTATTTTTTAAATATATTTTAGAATCTTAAAATTTAGTTTAATGAATAAAATGTGATGGCAGAAAAAAATTGCAGTGCAGGGTTGCATGCCACATGAGCACCTAGCTGGGCAGGAAGAAGGAAATGGCAGTAGTTGAAGACTTGTCATGGAGGCACTTGTCCTGGAAGCCATGCCCTCTGTCTGCAGTGGGTCTATGAGGTGATTTGCTTTACTTCTCAGCTTTGTTGGGAAATAATTAGTGATATGTGTAATGTGTATTAGAGCATGAGATTTGCTGGAAGAAATGCATGTATTACAGGTAAAATTTCTAAGTTTTATTTGAATTAATCATTCAGGTAATAAATCCAAATTCCTGCCCAGAATCTAGATGGAAGATTCAACAATGATAGTGTCATGTGGTGGGATAGCTTGAGACTGTGTAAGTCATCAGCTTTGTTACATTTATAGACAGGGTTACATGTGGAGTGGAGAAGAACACTGGCTAATAGTAGAAGTTTCAGGACTGTTTTGTGCTTTCCTCCAAATCTATTAGCAACATCATCTGCAGAATTTCCTTAATAGTAAACCAGGAATGTTCCAAGAGAATAACAGTAATATGAAATTTAGGTTAAAATTTTAGTTGAGGCTTAAAATACTGCCTAAGTTTCACAAATGCCTGTATTTCTGAGCTGGCCAGCAGCTGACTCCCCAGCTGATTTCTACCGGAATTCCAGTGATCTGAATTATAATGGGCACACAGCCAAAAGACAGTTTTGAATTCATGAACTTCATCTTTTCACCTTTTTTTGCAAATAATGGAATTTCCAGTATGAAAATGTGTGACTAATTACAATATGGGAATTTTCCATTTCTAATCTCTAACCTTAATGTGGTTAGAGAGCATTATAATTCTTGGAGATAATGGGACTGGTGGGGGTTGAATGAAATTTGAACATTCAAGGATCAGTAATTTAAGTTAATACTTATTTTAGGAGTGGAGGTTAAAAAAAAAAAAAAAAGAAGGAAAAGCTTGTGTTGATGCTGGAAAAGGTACCTGAATGAATAGCCCAGGTCTTGCAGATTTCTCACTGTCTGAGAAAGTATAGCAGGTAAGGGAGACAGGATGAGCCTCATGTTGTTAGATTGAAATTGGAGTGATCGCTATGACCTTAATGTTTTATATGCATGTATAAATATGTATGTTTCTGGGTTTATATGTATGTCTTATATACACACATATGTATAAACAGATAAACGTAGAAATTGATGTCTATGTGTCTGTGGCTGCATATGTGTATTAATAGCTCTGCTTGCTCGGAGGGCTTAGGAGCAATGACACCACAGATCCAATGAGCTTCTTAGTCTCCAGAATTTGGTTTTTATTTTTTATTTTTAAGGGATTTTATTTATTTATTTTAGTTAGAGTATAGCTGGGGAAGTGGCAGAGGGAGAAGGAGAGAGAAAATCTCAAGCAGACTCCCTTCTAGTGCAGAACCTAACACCAGACTTGATCTCACCACTCTGCAATCATGACCTTGAGCCGAAATCGAGAGTGGATGCTTAACTAACTGAGCCTCCCAGACTCAGAATTTGGTTTATAAATACTGTTCTTCTGTAAAAAGAACAGGGGTTTTGTGGAGAAGGGGGTTTGGTGGGACAAGGAAAGTAAAGATGCAACAGAGATATTTTGTGGCACCAGAAACTAAGGAAACACAAAATGGAGATCTGCCAAAAAGAAACAGGACCTCACTTACAGGATCTCCAAAAAAAAAAAAAAAAAAAAAAAAAAAAATCGACAATTTGAGCAGCAAAGTAAATACCTATTGTAAGAGATCTAATCCATAGAATAAAATAATAATCTCTGATATGAATAAACCAATGAAACAAGTAGAGGAGAAGAGGAAACTCTTCCTAATGGTAGAATTTCAACTAATAGATGTAGAAGGAATGATGGAAAGGAACAATCACCATGTAATAATAGCTGTTTTAGGGAAGAATGAATTGTTAAAGTTGATGGGAAAACTGTGATGAAAAATAGGATATTTACACTTTTGAGCTTACTGAGTACAGAGGAAAAATAGCTATTCCATGGCTGGCAGACATGACTTTAAGCAAATGTCCCTCTTGTACACTGAGAGGGACATATCACTTATTCCTGCCAAAAAATGCATAACTTGAGTTTAATGATACAGAAACAAGCCCAAACAGAGATATTCTCTGGCCAGCATGCTCCAAGAATGTCAAGGTCATGAAAGGCAAGGTGATCGAAGAACTGTTCCAGGTTACAGGAGACCAAGGAGATGTGTACACAAATTACGGCTGGTCCCTTGGATCTCAGATGGGACACTGAGACAATGGTGATATTTTAAATTTCATATTTATTGCCAACATATTATCGAATTTCCTGATTTTTATCTGGAAACCTGATTACCCAAAGATGTTAATATTTTAGGAATATGAGTGAAGGGTATTCGGAATATTTGCTATTTTTGCAATGTTTTTGTCAATCTGAAATTTAAAAATGAAAAGTTAAAATACTTTTTTTTTGAAAAGTTAAATACTGTATACATAAACCACATCTTCTTTATCCATTCATCTTTCGATGGACACCGAGGCTCCTTCCACAGTTTGGCTATTGTGGCCATTGCTGATAGAAACATCGGGGTGCAGGTGTCCCGACGTTTCATTGCATCTGAATCTTTGGGGTAAATCCCCAACAGTGCAATTGCTGGGTCGTAGGGCAGGTCTATTTTTAACTCTTTGAGGAACCTCCACACAGTTTTCCAGAGTGGCTGCACCAGTTCACATTCCCACCAACAGTGTAAGAGGGTTCCCCTTTCTCCACATCCTCTCCAACATTTGTTGTTTCCTGCCTTGTTAATTTTCCCCATTCTCACTGGTGTGAGGTGGTATCTCATTGTGGTTTTGATTTGTATTTCCCTGATGGCAAGTGATGCAGAGCATTTCCTCACGACAAATACCCACCATTTGCTTCAACGTGGATGGAACTGGAGGGTATTATGCTGAGTGAAATAAGTCAATCGGAGAAGGACAAACATTCATTTGGGGAATATAAATAATAGTGAAAGGGAATATAAAGGAAGGGAGAAGAAATGTTGGGAAATATCAGGAAGGGAGACAGAACATAAAGACTCCTAACTCGGGGAAACGAACTAGGGGTGGTGGAAGAGGGGAGGAGGGCGGGTGTTGGAGGGGAATGGGTGACGGGCACTGAGGTGGACACTTGACGGGATGAGCACTGGGTGTTTTTCTGTATGTTGGTAAATTGAACACCAATAAAAATTAATTAAAAAAAAGAAAAGTTAAATACTTAAAAGCCCAGATTTTGCTATGTGTTATTTGTGTATTTAATGACACCTAATAGATCTGTCACACAAAAGTGATAGCTAGTGATTTCTTGGGATATTTTAATGGACATCACACCTGCAGCATTGCTTCAGGTTAATTTACACATACGCCACCTAAAAGTAATAATCTGTACTCAAAGATGGGGAAGCGACATGATGCATTTGTCATATTTTAATGTGTGAACCCGTTGGCCTTCTTAGACTTGCCTTAGATGTTGGAGGGCAGGAACTTTTTCATCTTGCTGCTTTCATTTATGTGAGTGGTAACCCAGCGTGGGATGAAGATTCCTTATTAACCATTGAGATAGTTCATTAAACCTCAGCAGCAAGTTTGAAACAGAAACATCAGGAATGGGGATCCTTTGTGAAGAGAAGAGTGTTCTGTAGCCACGTTACTCAATGGCATTGAACTCTGACGGTGTGTACCCTGTAGGGAGGGAGAAGACGGTAGGCCGCGTATTGGAACACCCTCTGACAATCTGTGCTCGTCCCGGTAGTACTCTTAATGCTTTCATCTAGGCATTAATCCTAAGAATTCACCCCGTTCATCATTTCTGCATTACAGGATAACATAAACATAGATGAAGCAGCCCGGTTCCTAGTGGAGAATATTCTTGCCAACCACCAAAGCTTTCCTAATGAAGAAAACGACGCGGGCAAAGTTAAACTGGATCAGGAGACCCTGACCGCCGAGAGCAAGTCCCAGTGTTGCTGATGTGCCTGCTGCTTCTGTGCGTGCAGGATGCAGCCTAGCTGGGCTGGAGCGAGTCCTGAGAGGTGGCTAAGGTGGTGGCTGTGCTGTGCTGTGAATCTTCCCACGGCTGCACTTTAAATAAATGCTCCAGTTTTTCTAGGGGGGTAAATCTTTTTCCCTGCACGGAACGACTGTGAGGATACCCCTGGGCGCCTGCGGCCACATGGGGCATGTAGAGAAGTAGCTGTGCCAGTGGCCCCACACCCTGTGGCATGAACACTTAGGCTTCTGGGGCGGTTGCCATGTATTCAGGATAATGTTTACATCCTCTGTAACATCTCTTTAAATGACAGCCCCTCAGGATTTGGTAAGACTTCCAAGTTGTGCCTTTTAGCCAAAGCATTGGGGTGGTAATAAAGCCTCACCTGCAGCCTCTCAGTCACGTCATGGGTCTGTTTTTGTCTCCGCATTCCGTCCTCACTCTCCATGGAGGCTGTAGACTGTTAGACACATGAGGCTTGAAGTTTTTGTATTGGAGTTTTGTTTTCCTCCCTACTTCAAACTTTGGTACTTCATGTAAAATTGTTATCCTTAAGTGTTAGAATTTCACGGGCCCTCGACAGTGTTGGCACGGCCTTGCTAAGGACTCAGGCAGCACTCACCACATTGGCCTTCTGGCTCTGGTTGCTGCCAGTTGGAAACAACATAAATGAACAGTCCTTCTCTCTCTAGTTCTTTCTTTTTTCCCTCATCCTCCCATGTGTTTGTTTTTGTACCCAAGAGCCTGGCTGATATTACCATTGCAATTCTCTCTTAACTGGAACTAGTCTTTTGCAAATCTGTATTAGTAATGGTTGCAGAGAGAAGTTACTTCAAAGCATATACAATGAAAGCTGAGATTCCATATTACGAATTATGAAGGAAAGTAGGTCATGTGTGGTTTTCTGTAAGGTTTGGGACATTTAAAGTATAACACATGAGAAACTTAAGGCAGCCTCATGATTTTTTGTATTACCATTTGACCCAGTTAAGGAAAAGAATAAATATTTTGACTGAAACTTTGTGGGTTTTTTTTTAATTAATGTGGTTCTAGAAAGGTAGATGGGGTGTGCTTTTCTGCCTTAGAAAACTGTCTGTTTACGTTGTCTCTTTTGTTTTTAAGGGACTTGCTATCATCTGAAAGGTTCGACTTCTTTCAAAGGAATTTTAAAGGTGTTTGTGACATAATCCAGAGCTAATGCAAAGTGAGGCATTGACCAAATTTTCTTATACATTATAATGAGCATGGGTAGGAAAGATCTATGCATTTATTGAGAGCAACCTAGCAAGAATTGCATTTGCTCTGATAGGTGTATTCTGGGAATAAATAGTTATCGTGGGCCATACAATGTAGCTTGCCCTTCTTGTTAAATCTAGGCTTTACTTAGGAATCGCAGATGTGTTTATGTTCTGCATTTAAGTAAATAAGCTCTTTGATCTTTTGGGACATATAATCTATACAGATTCAGATTTTCTGAAGCTAAGGAATATAAAGAAAGACCCTTATTTAAATATCACTTACCATTTAGTTAATGTAGTCCCTTCTTAATGTTTAAAAAATACTGCATTAAATCTTGCTTTCTAAGAAATATATGTGTCATGCTCTCAAGTTTTTTTTCTGGTCTAGGTCAATGTATAGCTTCTTAATCTTTACTAATTCCAAAGTCCATTGTGTAAGTAGTATGAAAAATTGGTGCCAAATAGTAAATGTTAGACATACAAAGCTTATCCTTTATGGTCACTGTAAGTGATAAGTCGTCTTGGAATTCTCTTTTTTACATACTGATTTTCAGTGTTACAAGAAATTCATCATGCTTAAATTGAGCAAAACTAGGAGTATTGCACTCTCGGTGCCCACCTTTGCCACATTTTTTACCTTCTTTGAGGATAATTTTAAGAACAGAGAGTCTTCTCTTTGGTTTCTCTTTGAACACTGAGGGTTCTGTTTCCATGTCCGTTTATTCCACTTATCATTTTTTACATTTTTGAAATAAAACTGAGTATTTTGCTTTACTCCTAAATTCTCACTGCAATTTGTTTTTGTAAACTTGAACATAAAAATTTGAATTTAGGATAGGTTACATAAATGGCTAAAGAGAGGAGAATACTTTGACTTCCTTATTCCCATACCCTCTTATTTAAATATCTTTCTGGGGATGAGGCACAGAAATCTGCTTTAAAAGAAAAATCTGCTGAAGGGTGCCTGGGTGGCTTAGTCAGGTAAGCACCTAACTTGGTTTTGGCTCAGGTCATGATCTCAGGTGAGATTGAGCACCACACTGGGCTTCTGCTCAGCGGGGAGTCTGCTTGAGATTCTCTTTCCCTCTCTCTCCATCCCTTCTCTCTCTCTAAAATCTTTAAAAATATCTGGTGATGTTCCTTTTGAAATCTCTTATCGTAAGCGGCAGTAGTTACTAAGTTTGAAATCTATGACATTACCCCAAACATGAATATTTTAAAAATATAGGACTTTTATTTCTGTGTATACATCAGTGTTATTAAAAAGTCTGAATGGCTTAAATAGTGGACAAGCAGTATAAAACTTTCATCCACTGAAAAGAGATGTAGTAGCTTAAGGATTCTGACAGCCTGGACTAATCTCCAAGTGACTATACAGTTAGCCATTTGGGAAAAAATAAGTCCTGTCTCTATTGTACTGTTCCTCAAAGTGATACAGTCTGGAAGTGAATAACCTAAATGTAAAAACAAATACAGCTATGAAAATTCGGCATGTTTGGAAAAATTTTAACATCAGGCTAAGAAATTCCTTTTTAAATCCCCACATGCTTAATGCAAGAGGAAAAAGTACATTTGGTTATATCAATGTCATGTCTAATGAGAATTTAAGTGAAATTATAACAACAGACAAAAGAAAATATTTGCAACCTGTTTAATTGGGTAAGGGTCAATAAAGCAGGATAACAAAAAATGAGTAAAAATGGGCAAAGAATGTAAAAAGTGTTTTTGGAAGAGAGAACTCACGTGTTAAATCTTGGTAACCAGGAAACATAAAAAATAAAACAAAATGTTATCAGATTCCCCAAGAAATGTGTGAGTTTGATTGTGTCCCTGATATTGGTGAACATACCAGAAAATTTGTGTTTGCAATCTGCTCTTGGACCAGATTTGATTTAATGGGTACCTCCCAGGCTCCCTCCATTGATGCTGTGCACTTGACACTATGCCCACACCTTGCTAAGAAGCAGGACTGCTATTGCTGGGGAAATAACAGAAACAAAAAACCTCCTCCCACCCAGAAGATGGCTCTGCAAAGGTAGAGAGAAAGTGGTGGTGTTTATTGAATAAGCAGAACCCAGAATGTTTGCCTCAGGGGTAATAGCTAAGAGATTATAAAGGCCCCTTCATATTGCCCAGCAGATACAACCCACTCCACACTTGTTCTCCAGGTAAACTAGTCCTCAGATAAGAGGACTTGACAGCACCTTTTGTCAATACACAGTTCATCCTAAATGCATTGGCAGTTGGGGTGACTGTATTAGTTCATTGGCTTTATGCAAAGGAGAAATCACTTCTATCTTCATGGCAGGAGGTAGTTTTGCAAGGTGATGTAAGATTTCTCCCCTTCCCCAGAAATTGGGAGATAGGGACACTTTCTCTTCATAATCAAATTTCAAAGAGATGACTTCCAAAGATGTCCTTGTCCTGGAGAGAGGCTTCTTTAGCTTTAAAAAAGATTTACATACATATCAAAGAGACAGAGAAAGAACTTAAAAGCTTTCAAATATAAACACTCTGAGAAAAGGGGCATGGATTGGAGGAGTTTCTTCACTTCAATGAAGAGACTTAAGTTTATTTTTTAATTTGTATTTGCCCCTGCTGTCCAACCTGGGCAAACATTTGCTTGTGCGTACAAGGAATAATACAGAGAAGCCTGTTCACTGCATCATTCTTGGGACATGCATGCAGGTGTGCATGCAAAACAACAAAAGACCCACACACACACACAAAAAAAACCCAAAACACAATCTACATGTGCATCTGTAGGGGGAAAATACAATGGAAAATTGTACACCCATATAAGGAGATACCGTGCAGCAGTTTAGTCATACTTAAAAAAAAAAAAAAAAAAAAGGATTCAGAATTTAAAGGCTTCCTGAACCATTCAGAAAGGTTAAAACCAATTTCCTGATTGTAATTGCCTCAGGTAAGGGCTAGAATTGTGGGTGTCGGTTAAGGCTGTCTTGAGCTTTTTAGTTAATGTTTACCTTTTTATGATACACTCTATTTTACCCTGGTCCATATGTTTCCTACACTATCACTGAAATCGAGGAGTGTTCCCATTTGGAACATAATACTTAAAAAAAAAAAAAAGAAATGCTTTGACTGCTTTGACTTTACTTTTTACTACACTTAATAACATCACCTATGATTTTGCCCTCCTGGGATCTTACGTATATTATGAACATATCATATGAATATATGAAGTAACTATTTCTTATTTCTCATTCTCCCAGATTGTGTGTGTATGGTGGGAGAAGAGGTAGGAATGTGTGCGATATAAGTTTGAGTCACATATAAAATACTGCTGGGACTGTATAGGTGGTAGTAATTCAACTACTGCCTCCCCCAAATCACCTGAATACCCAGTGGTATTGTCCTGCCAATCTGTTGGCATTTCCCAAACCAAACCCATTATCTTTCAATCTTCTCACTACCAAACCCTTTCTAGAGGCTTAAATGTTTACATATTATAATTTAAATAAGTTTTGTTTATGTTCATTCTAAATTAACATGTAATGCTTTCTTTTTGCAGTAGGATTATTTTGCTGATTATTTTGAACCCCATGAAATTTATAGCTGGCATTTTCCTACCTTTATGAAAACTCCGCTTTTAATTCTTTGGTATAGCTTTAGTCATGCTGCTAAATTGTGATTTGAGAGCTTGCAGAGCTTTAAAGGAATACAGTAATTGCTCTAAGTGAAGCCTTATAATAACCTGACTTCAATTTCAATTCAGCATACTATTCATCTGAGATTTAAAGATGAAATTTTGTGGATTTCTTTTCTTTTATTGATGAAAAAACTGAAGTAATCTCCAGAAACTTTTCTTTTGGAAATTTAGCAAAGTACAATATAGTACTTTCATTCTGGTTTGATTCAGAGCAATTTTAATAGTTGGGAGTGGAATCTAATTTTTCATAGCATAACACCTCTAAAAATCGAATATATACTTTTACTCTAGACTCAAGTGGTACTACTTGAGCATATTTCTATCCAATCCTATTTAAGAAGATGAGCATTTAATTATAAATTCAATACATGTTGGTAATGATGTGTAGTTTGTGTAGTTGACTCTATACCGAAATGGATTAGGATTAAAACAGGAACTGATGACAGGGTAGAAATGTAAGCCATTCCTTGGGTATATGTAATACTAAGCATATCATGCTCTGAAATAATAATCACTGCTAGCAGAAATCAACTTATGTTCAAACATTTAAAGACCTGTTACAGTTTAAGATGAAGACTGAATGCTAAATTGATGTTAGGCTTAAGATACTATGCTCTGATATTTTAAATGCACATGTTAGAATATTCCAATATTCCAAAATGTATTCTTACCATATATTTCTATTTAACTGTAAAGGGAACTTAGAGCAAATACTTCTCTCTGTAGCAGGCTTTTAAGACATTTCACAACTCAGTCGCTCAAGAAGAATTTTCTGCATGTAAATTTTAGGATAGTTCTAGACTGAATCAAACTCAGCTGAATCAAGAGTATATGAAATCCACTCCTGTACCCTACTTCTTGGACTCATTATGACTTAAGACTCTCTTGAATTGTGGGTGCCAGTCTCTGATGTGATAACTGACCCTTTACTCAAAGTGGTGGCCTTGTGTAGGCATGAACCACCATTGAAATGTCAGCACCAAAATCCTGTGCTTAGGATTCAAGGGAGACAAGTAAAGGTTTTCTGCTTTAAGTCCCAATGTCATAATATTATTAAGTCAACAGATACAGAAGGAAAGCTGAGACTTTATTTCCCCCTTAAGCATTTGGAGAAACTTCCAAAGGCTCTTCTGGTAGTGATATATTTGGAACTGCATATTCTGAAAGAGTGAGTCTTTTAACCTCTACTAAATGACATATTTGTAAGTGTATTTTTGAGGCCTTTTTGTTCTTTTCCGACCAAGGCTAATGGTAAACTTGATAAGAAAATTAAGCAGGTCTGTCTAATTACCTCTGAGCTTCTCTGCCTACTCAATCTGCTTAGAGTAGTTTTAGCCAATTCCCACCAGGTCTTTCCATTCTGTTACCAGCCCCAAGTTTTTTTTTTTTGTTTGTTTGTTTGTTTAAAGATTTTATTTATTTATTCATGAGAGACACAGAGAGAGACAGAGACATAGGCAGAGGGAGAAGTAGGGTCCCTGTGGAGAGCTCGATGCAGAACTCGATCCCAGGACCCTGGGATCACACCCTGAGCTGAAGGCAGATGGTCAACCCCTGAGCCACCCAGGTGTCCCACCAGTCCCAAGTTCTAAATAAAATATATTATCGTTGGCTAACTGTTCTATCATTAGTTTTAGAAGTCACTTTAAAATGTTGGAGTTTATTATTTCTAAAGCAGCATTAGTATATTCCCTAGATATTGGAAAATGAACATTACCTCTTTAAAAAAATAAGTTTGAAGTAGAGATGAGGTTTTCTACACTGAATTCAAAATCATTGTCCTATTTAACAGAAATGATCATTTGCTTCTTAAAAATAATTTTGTTGTACAACAAGATCAATTGTATTTTTAAGAGAAATGACATTGCTAGCCATGTTTCAACTTTATATCCAGATCAGAATTTATACAAAAATATCAGGAAAAAAAAAAAAAAGACAGTCACAGAAACCAAAAGTAACACTTAACTAGAAAACTTTTACTGAGGAGCAGCTGTATAAACAACCACATTTCCAAGATATAAGAGGTCAGGATCGGGAATTTAGGGCAGATACATCCTGTTAAGGGTCGAATTGTGTCTCCCCAAAAGCTTTGTTGAAGTCCTAACCCCCAGCACCTCAGAATGTGACCTTGCTTGGAAATAGGGTGGTGGTTGTAGGTGCACTTCATTAAGATGAGGTCTTACTAGTAGGATGGGGCTCCATAAGCAATGTGACTGATATCCTCCTAAGAGGATGGCCTTGTGAAGACACAGGGGGAGTCCCATGTGAAGACAGGGGATCAGAGTGATGGATCTACAAGTTGTGGAACGCTACAGATTGTCAGCAAACTACCAGGAACCAGAAAGAGTCAAGGAAGAATTCTTCTACAGATTTTAGAGGGAGAATGGCCCTGCTGACAACTTGATTGCAGAGTTCTGGTCTCTAGAACTGTGAAACAATACATTCCTGCTATTTTAAGCCACTCAGTTTGGGACACTTTGTAGGAAAGGAATACACACCCCAACATCAGCTCTTCTTTTGGTCAAGGGAAGAAAATTGTAGTACAAGTATTCAGTTGGGCTTTCCTCAATCAAATGTGAAATACCATAAGATTGATCCTCTGCAAACACATACACGTTCCCTCTACCCAAAGGAAATAATATCTTGTTTTCCAGTAATCATGGAAAAATCAGTCACAAGTCACCTGAATTGGTCATAGAGAAACCTCAAGTTTCTAAAAAAATAGATTTGACAACATTCATCACAAAGCAATAAATTAGAAACTAACAGAAGGCACACAACCAAGCCAACAAAGAAAAACTAACCTGGACACATATTTTAGGCCAAGGAGAAAATTGAACCTAAAATTACAGAATGTCTGGAAAATTACTATGATGAGAATACCATTGATAGAAACCACCAAGCTGCAGATAGCGATGCTGAAATCAAAATGTTTACTTCTAAATGAATAAGGAATATAAGTGAACGAAATAAACCTCCAATACCAGAATTTAAAAGACCAGTGAAGGAAGAAATTAATGCTCACAGCAGAAGTTTGTTTGCTAGAAAGCCTATTAATTATCATGAAGTTTTGGGGTTTTTTTGAGGGAGAAGATGAAATAGGTAAACTTATGGTGAAAAGAAAATAATCACATTTATGTGAGAAAGTTAAAAAATCCTAATTGAAAACTTTGCTCAACACTATGCAAATGAATTCAAAAGAAAACATGAATTTCTTAACCTGCCCGAGGGCGAAAAATAATCTAAGTTTTATATTTGAGAAATAAGTGGTCAAAAATCTAACCGTTACCAAGCTCAGCCCTCTTTATAACCACAATCATCACAAAATACACCAGATCTAGAATAGATTATAGGGTACTCATTTAAGGAATTGATCTTCTTGATACCATTTAAAAGGTTTCAAATGTGGAGCATCAAAAAGTCTTCATTTTAAGAAAGTCAGCTTGCAGTGCAAATACTTCATTACTCAAGTGGCACAGCTGAGGACAGTGACTTCCCAGCCAGTTCATGAATAGTGTCTGTCATAACATAACCAGAGCAAGACTAGTTATTAGTGATTAGGGATTTGAGAAGTGCTGTGAGGTGAGTAATCTTGGGGATGCAAAGAAAGTGATTCCCAAGGGCTCCAAGGAACACTGACCTTCTTGCACAAGCTTGTATTACTATGCTAGAGGCGTAGGAAGGGAGTGGACTTTCCATAATGAGGGGAAAGAGAAGCAAACTCTGTGAATTCCATGACCTCAATCTAGCTGGTGTCTCATTATCATCTCAGGCTTACTATCAGAGAACAAAACAACACACCATTGTTGAGTTGACAATTACATAAATTTTGAAATTCTTCACCAGAAAAGAAATAAATGCTATTTGCTGGGGGGGAAAAAAGAGCCCTTTTAAATAAAAATGACCAAACCATAAAGTTTTTCTAGGATTTAAACACATAATAAAGGACGTCAGGATGATATTTTTATTGAAATCTGACAAGGAAAATAGCAAACTAGTCCCCAATCCTATAACAATGCAAAAACCGCACATAACTAATTAGCAAATGAAATCAACAGCACAATAAAGATCAAGATAAGATGCCTAGTAGGGGTTTATAAAGTTGTTCACCATGAAGACTGTTAGGAAAGCTATTAATGAAATTTGGCATGAAAGCAAATTAAAAGGACAACATAATTCTGTAAATGCTGTAAAATAATTTTATAAAAATTTTGCTTGCAAAAATTGGGATAAGTGGCTGTTTTCTGAATGTGATTTTTTTAAAAAAAGTTTATCCATTGTGCCCCAAAGTTAACATCCAAGGAAAATACTAACATCGGTGAGGATCCAAAATACCTAAGATGCAGATAAAAATTGAGACTACTATATTATTTTGAAAAACAGTATTTTCCCTGAAGTTAAAAGATTAAATGATTGGTAAATATCATGTATGAAATACAGACACTCTCCAGCATATTAGTTTGGATACTTCTGCGGGTTCCAGCAAATTAATTATATTCTCTGCAAGCAACCACTGGTTATTAGTAAAACTTGTTATTTAACAATTAAGGATTTTTTTGTGATTTTCATTTAGCTTCCCTCTTTAGCATGCACGAGCTTCATTTTATCTTGTTTAAACATCTCATAATTAGTGATTATGTAAACAATTTTAGGTGGAAAAACAATTATTAATAAATATCTTTAAATATAGAATTAGATTGACAGTTAATACCAATATTAAGAGGGTATATTTAGGTAACAGGGTCGTGTCCTTTTTAAAGTAATGAGAATTGAGACAAATGTAATATAAGGCAAAAACATCATTAATGTTTATACAAATTAAGCATAAAACTGAGCAGATTATTGGAAAGAAAGTGTTAACTGCATGTTTGTTAGCTTTTTGTCCAGCCTTGATGATGCCTGATAATTTTACTTTTGATCAAATCCTCCTTGAAACACTAACTCAAAGAATTATTAGAAATTGTGCCTATATACTGGATCCAAGATAAATCAGAATCAAACAGGATCATCTAGGAGACCAAGGAACTAGACTTAATTGTCAATATTCTTCATAAAGAGTAACCAGTATTGATCAAGCAGCCACAGGGAAGGATGGAGTCTAGTAAAGTAACTCTGGAGAGGGCTGCATGACTAGGTAGGGATCAAGACTGAAGGGCTTTCTGAGATAAAATGGAGCAGGTTCACTTAGCCTCCTCTCTTATGGTCCTATGAGGGCTGAGTGATTAAATAGTGAAAACTTTCTGGAGTAACAAGACCATGGTCAAGACTTTGCAAACACTCTGTGTGGTTATCTATCCTACATCTTTTCTTAAAGCTACAGAAACTTAATGTTATTTGAAGCCTATTTTGTCTCACAGTTTCTTTGGACCCAAGAACATAGAAGAGATTTCTCAACTATAGACTTTTGATCATTGCAGAATTGTTTAACCAAGTGGTAAGTGTTCATAACACTAATAAACTGTCCTTTAAGAGTTGCATTTCAGCTTAGTTGTTTGATTCCCTTTAGGACAAGGATCCTTCAAGAAAAAGGTCCTCTTGGGAAATCTTTAAATCTGGTTAAGAAAAATTAAAACAAGAATGTTAATTTTTCTTCTTGAGTAACCAAGGTGACAAAAACTTCAAAATCACGTACAACAACATCTGTGTTAGATTATCCTCAAGCCAGACATTATGTTGAATCTAAGTAACAATAAGAAAACAATAAGTCTCAGAGTAAAACAAAATGATCAAAACAGATTTCCTTCCATTGCTTAAACTTCAAAACAAAAGACTTGGTTAGGGAGTTCTAATGAAATAATTTTCTGGGGTTTTTTTGGGGGGGGGTCCATGGAAACTCAGAATTTAATGAACAATGTCACTGAGAAGATTGCTATGGCTTTCCAACAATTTTTAATACATGAAGAGGAGATTTTTCTAGATTTTCCAAGTTATGAACTGTAGTGAAAATTCATTTGAGAAGTTGTTACTGAAAAATATTTTTTCCTATATTACATTTTGCTGTTCAATTTTTTTTTCTAAATTTTAGTGATGTTAAGTGTACCCTTCTGAGTTTTACATTTCAGGCATTTGGACATGCAGGAATAGTAAGTTTGACAGCATGACAGATTAATAATAAATTCAATAATGCTTGTTTTACATAATTGCAGAGAAATTTCTAGTCTCATTCTGAAATCAACACAGTGAAAGGGAATGAAGATATGTTTAGATAAAGAGTGGAAAACTATAAAGAAAAGTGACATAAATTGTCATTGACAACAGAAAAAGTATATTGGAGACCATGAAAAGTTTAGTATTTTGTTAACACTCTTCATTTGGGAACTGTCTGTTCTGCACCTAGATGTTTAAACATGTAGAACAGAAGCTGTTGCATGTAAAAGGTAATCTGAATAAAAACTACAAAAAATATTTTATTATTAAGTAATGTAAGTTCTGTTGATCATCTATGATTGCTTGCACAGAATGTAATTAGTTTGCTGGAACCTGTTAATGGAGTAACCAATGAAAATGCCAACCAATGGAAAATACTGACCTTGACAAGGAATCTATATACACTTCTATGTTAGACTTCTAAATTTGACTGCTAAAATATTTTAATAACTATGACCATTAAATTTTTGATGCAGTTTTCTATTTGCTTCTGTATACCAAAAATTTACTTCTGTGATGGTTACGTAGTCATCATACTGATGAAATTTTATTCCTAATCAAGTCCTCCTAGAAACATCCTGCTGAAATAAGCCACTTCCTCCAACATCCTGCTGAAATAAGTATTCTGTATACCTCTAAATGTAAAACAATTTGGTATTAGTTTAAGAATAGCTGGACAGATCAGAGTCAAAAAGTCCAAAAATGAATGTAAGAGCACTTGGAAGTATAGAATATGAAGAGGGGGCTATTTCATTTTTTTAATTGGAGTTCAATTTGCCAACATATAGCATAACACCCAGTGTTCATCCCATCAAGTGTCTCCCTTAGTGCCCGTCACCCAGTCACCCTTACCCCCACCCACCTCCCTTTCCACCACCCCTTGTTCATTTCCCAGAGTTAGGAGTCTCTCATGTTCTGTCTCAAGAGGGGCTATTTCAAATTAGCAAACAAATTATGATTATTTTAATAAAGCATGTTGGGAGAAGTGAGTGGTCATATAGGGGAAATGTTGACTCCCTGCCTCTTATTATTTATTCAAATTAATTTCAGATATGTTAACCATTTAAATTTAATAATTACTAAGGTAAAATGTGGGGTTTTAAAAATATCCTGAACCTGGAGAAACCTTTCTAAGGATGACACAAGGACCATAAACTGATGTATTCAACTACAGAAAATAAATACATTGCCAAAACTCACCATACATAAACTAAAAAAGATAATCCTGGAAAAGTAACCCACATTTTTTTCTTTTTTGAAAAAGTAACCCATATTATAGTTAAACCACCATTGCCCTTGATTTATAAAGAGCTCTTACATGTCAAAAAAAGCCCAGCAGGCAAGTAGAAAAATGAGCAAAGAATAAGCAGAAACAGTTCACTGAAAATTCAGGAAATACAAATGATTATTAAAGAGATGAAAAGATGCTCAAACACACTCACAAAAATGCAAATTCAAAACCACAGTGAGATACCACTTTTCATCTATTAGGTTGGCCAAAAATGTATTTACTAAAATGATTAGAGTGTAGTAAAATAGAATAATGAAGAGGGTAGAACTTGTCAAAAATTATATGAAGGTCAAATGGACAGTAACTGAAAACTTTGTCATTTTGCATCACATTTACACACAGACATTTACTCTACAGATATGCCTAAACATTTGTAAATGTGATTTATGTTGTAAAGGTGTTCATTGCAGCAATTTTAGTGAAAATGAAACTACTGGAAAGTCCAGCTTAGAAACAGAATGGTACTGTGGTATTCCTTTCCTTATCAGATAAAACATGGATATAGAAAAGGTGCAAATCTTTTATATAGAAACATGGCAATTTCGTAAATTATCCAAAGTCCTTTGAGAATTTAATTCTAAAGCAACTAGAGTCCACTTGGCGGTAGAAGTAAACCTTTCATGCACAATGTACATCCTTGATTTAGCAATGAAGGCTCAGCTGAGATGGTGGTTGTCATAGTGACTATGTGCCATAAATTGTGCTGAACACCTGAAAAGATTATTTAACCTGCTCTTAATAATGTTTCCCTAAGATGAGTTTTCTAATGCCGGTGACTCTACATACTTTTTTTTTTTCTCCAAGAAATCCTTTAAGAGACACAGACTCTCTAATAACTGCTTTCTAGATTATGATCCTGTTACTGAAATGCTAACTTACTGCTCTATGCAGCAAAAATTGTTTCCTCTGCTCTGAAAAGATGCTTGGTGTTTTCTCTGTCAGTTCTTGTGCAGGTGGGACAAACAACGCTGAGCCCCGTCCTCATGGTGGAAAAGCAATAAACAAGTAAAAATAGTTAGTGCCATGTCCAACTCCTGACTATCCAAACCACACTAAAAAGATGAAAACAATTTCCTGCTTCTAAAAAATTTAGAAGACAGTTTCAAATGACTAAATAAGAATGAAGTGTCTTCCCCTTTTATCTGTGTGATGCAGCTCTTAATTATTTAGAAATTCTCTCAGATGTCAGCTGAATTTTACTTCATTTAAAAACTATACAGCTAGGTACATAAATCAATAACTCACCACTGGTGGATAAACCAGTAAATGTCACTCAGGCATGATTTCACCCTGGAGGCTTACTGCATTGTCAGGAGGAAGGAAGTAAACACTCAGCACTTCCTGCAGGGCAGGCACTATTATAATTTTAAGTGTGTGCATTTGTGTATTTAATTCTTAGGGGTTAGTAAGATCTGTAACATCAAGCATCCTTACAAGTAAGAAGGCAAAGACTCAAATAGAGTGAGACATTTGTCAAAGATGACTCAGTATGTAGCAGCCAACTCTGATTAACTCACTCATTTACCAATCCAGTAAATGATTATAGCTATTGCAATTGTTGTAAAGCAGTTGTAGCCATTATAGTACCTCATCAAATGTGAGACATAAAACACATCACTGTTCGATGTTCTGCTAAAAAGATTTAACTTTGCAAATCACACCATAATATACACATTATATCCTATTACCCTCTACCAAATTGCACGTGAATAAAAGTTTAGGATAACAATGTTCTGATAAATTGATATTTGATGTCTTATTGATAAGCCTTCAAAAGTTGATTGCACCAGCTTCAACTAGAATTTCTACTATTCTGAGGCTTCAGTTATATAACCAATCTTTAAAAAAATGTATTTCAGTAACAAGATACAACACGGTTTCAACTCTTTATGAGTGCTTCCTTTTTTAGATACAATAATAAAGACAAAAGAAAAATAAGGAAAAAAGGAATTGTTATTTCTCATATGACAAATACTGTCTCATCAATATCAATCTTATGCTCTGTTGTTTCCACAAGGTATTTTTTGCGCACATAGTTCATTTCTTTTTTTTTTCTTTTGTAATCTTTTATTTCAAAGCAAATTATGCTATAACCCTTTTGAAGCCATATTAAATAGAGGTTAAATTCAGCATACTTAGTAGCAATGATCTATGCAATTTTGATACGAATGAGTAACTCATGGGTGACTGTGACCATGCTCTCTTATGGGAAATGACAATCACTTTGTATCTCCTGTCTGACAGATAGTATTTGTAAGACTTCATAAATTATAAGGTACATTTTGATTTCAAGAATATTAAAATGTGAAAAACAGTTAAAATATATGAAAAAGTTTGTGTCGATCACAGTGCTAGGAACTAGAATACCAAGAAATAACAGAGTCTTGTCCCTTGTTCTAACTGCTTAGTGTGGGTAGACAAGTAAACCAATAATTATTATTCAGTGTGAGGATAAAAATAATATGTTTATGCAATTATTTATATACACTTTCTATGTGCTAATGTATTTAATCTTTATCCCATGGGGCAGGTACACGATAGAGGTATGAACCTGTCTGGATACCCAGGAAGGGTATGTAAACTATCCTGTGTGGGTAGAAAGCCTTTTGTGGGAGATATCACATAGGTGTGAGTAGTGGAGGAGAAGGGAAGAATTAAAATTCCAGGCAATAGCACTCCATCAGCACAGTCAGAGAGGCAGAAAGAGTAGAACATCTGAGGAATACACAAGATGGAGTAGTAAAGGGATGGTGGTCCATGGGGCAATGGGGAGGAGTAAGGAGCAAAGCTTTTTTTTTTTTTTCCTTTCTGCCATACTAAGGAATTTAGACATTATCCTATCAGTGGTAATTTGTGAAATACTAAATACTAATTTTGAAAAAGCGTAGTCAGCAAAAGCAGCTCAGTAAGGAACTCTAAAGTTCTGCCCCTCCTAAAAGGAACAAAAAACTGCTAAAACTATGAGAATTTGCTTTTTTTGAAACCGTGAAAATTAACTTTGATTAGAAAATCTTGAAAGCAGCAAGAGAAAAGTAATCTCACTTACAAGGAACCTTTAGTAAGATTAATGATGGTTTCTTTTTAGAAACTATGGATGCCAGAATATAATGGGATAGCATATCAAAGTATTAAAAGGAAAAACTTTCAACCAAGAATGCTACATCTGACAAGATTACCCTCCAAAAATGAAGGAGAAATTTACACATTCCCAGATAAATAAAACTGCAAGAGTTTGTCACTAGCAGGCCTATCCTATAACAGGTGCCAGTCATTTGTTTGCTAGAGCCATTAAGGTGAAAACAAAAAGACATACAGAGTAATGCAAATCCACATGAAGAAATAAAGGACATTAATAAAGATAACTAACTTCCTAGGTAAATGTAAAAGTATATACATAGATTTCTTGTTTGAAATTCATTTTTTTCTGATTTTAAAGACAGCTGCATAAATCAATCTGCATAGACTTCTAACAAGTAGAGAGATTGAGTGAGTAATCAACTTCCAAAAAATTCTCGTGTGTTAAACACATTAACAAGTTTGATGGGACATTTAAAAAATGAATTTTCCTAGAAGAGCTAAATGTTAATGAAAGGGAAAACACTAAATCTCAAATTAAAATTGTAACTTAGAACTTTGTATATTGAGTGTATATAAAAACACACCTGTTCTGACACTTGAACTGCTCATCATTATGAAAAACAAAGAAGAATCTGTGCAATTTGAAGAGCTCACTATTAAATTGCAAGGATGACATTGTGGCTTCTTTCCGTTGCTATGGGCAAGCCACTGGAATGATTTCAACAGATTCTTCAACTGAACAGAGATTGCTTCCCGCTCAGTTATAATTTTACCATGCAGAGGCTAGAAATTGGGAATAAATAATGAAAGAGGTCATGCAGGTTCACATGTATTGCTCTGTGTGGGATGTAGCTGATGATTGGAGATGGGAACCGTGACCTGATGATAGAAAAATACTGCTTCACGATCTGAAAGACATTCTGGCAGCTCTGACCTCAATTTCACATAAGTAAATGGGAAAAAAAAGTGCCTATCACGAAGGAACAAGTATGGTTGCTAAAGCTGTAGCTTTAAAGTTGTACCCAACAGAAAGAAGTAAACAATGCCCAATAAAGAAAAGCGCAGAATTCAGACTGCAATCTGATTATGACCATAGCATTATTTGCCACATAGCTCCCATAATCATTGAGATAAACATTGCAGAGATGAGAGACATATAAAATGTATTTAAAAAAAACTTTTAGGGGTACCTGGGTGGCTCAGTGGTTGAGTGTCTGCCTTTAGCTCAGGTCATGGTCCCTGGGTCCTGGGATCAAAACCTGCATCGGGTTCCTTGTGGTGAGCCTGTTTCTCCATCTGCCCCTGTCTCTGCCTCTCTCTCTGTGTCTTTCATGAATAAATACAATCTTTAAAAAATAAAAATAAAAAAATAAGCTTCTATGTAATCCATATACTTATTTCTTGAGAAGAGATTTGATGGAGTAAAGATGGTCACAGTTTCTTTATAACTCTCTCCTTGGAGAAGTAGAGTTTACTTTTTCCCCGGCCTCAATCTAGTCTGGCCCTGTGACTGCTTAAGCAGTAGATTTTGGTAAAGTGACACCATGCTAGTTCTAACCCTTTGAGGACTGACAGGCAGCTTTTGCGTCTGACATCTGGGCATACTGACTTCTGAAATTCTGCTTCTCAGAACCTAACTGCCATCTTGGGAAAGGCCCAAGCCACAGGAAGGGCCATGTGAGGTGCTGTGGTCAATCTGCACAGCCGAGCTCCCAACCTCCAACAAGCATCAACTGAGTGAGCCATTTGGATGCTTCAGCTCAATAGAGACACCCAAAAACTGTGGCCCCAAGTGACATAACATGACCAGAACCACCTGGGCGATCTCGGTCAACAAAGAGAAGTAGAGGAGTAATAAAATAGTTGTTTCAGGGTATTACCTTTTGGCTGGTTTGTTATGCAGCAATAAAGTGATCACTCGCATAAGAATGTATGTGAAGTTGTGTTAAAACTTAGGTTTACAGGTGGTATAGTGAAAAGATTAGTAAATTTTACCTATATCAACAATTGTGTCTACAATCCAATGGTCTCCTCAGAACTTCCTCAAGGGAGTTTTAGCAACTCAGTGGATTACCTTCAGACCTGATCTCTTTTCTAAAAACAAATTTAAGGGCACCTGGGTGGCTCAGTGGTTGAGTGTCTGCCTTTGGCTCGGGGAGTGATCCCGGGGTCCTGGGATCGAGTCCCGCATCAAGCTCCCTGCAGGGAGCCTGCTTCTCCCTCTGCTTATGTCTCTGCCTCTTTCTGTGTCTCTCATGAATAAATAAATAAAATCTTAAAAAAAAATAAAAACAAATTTATATTCTACTGTGACCTGAACAAAAAGTAGGTGAAAGACCTCTAAGTGCCTGCAACTTAACACTCAAAAATGCTACCTCTTCTCTAAAGTTCAAGCATGGAGACAAGGCTTTTACTCAGAACTCTACCTTAGTTGAGATTATTCCCTTGTTTGTTTTTAGTAAGATGAGAGCAGAAAGGATGTTAAGAAATTTTAGATTGAACTTTGATTTTGTCTTTGATATGTTTTTAAAAGAGATTAACATAAAACAAAACAAAAGCGAACCACCTCAAGAGACAATCGACCTAGTTATCCTAAAAGAAAATTTCAGATTTAGTGAACTGTGAATAGAAATCTCTGTGTTAATTTTTGAGTTTGGTTTCTGAGTCTCTTATCTGAATTTGATCAGAATGAATCAGTGATATAAACCTGGGTTTATAGTTTGTCCCTTTTAGGTTGTTAGATTAGTTTGTCCCTTTTAGGTTGTTAGATTTTACTTCAGATCCCAGACTCGAGTTAAATGTCAGTATTTGCTTTTGTGGGTTGACAAAACACATTTTCCAATATAGTCTGCTAAGAAACACAGTGCACTTGGAGTTTGACCTGTCTTCTGGGATGACTTTGAGGAAAAGCTACTAGCTGTATGACTTTAAGCCAGTGGCCAACACACTCCCCGCCTCAGTATCTGAATCAGGAAGAAAGTAATAACCATCTTTGCCCTGTTTACCTTGAAGGACTATTCTTCAAAATCAAGTAATCCTATATGTATATGAGTCTATTTAAGGAGTGAAAAGTTTTTTTTTAACTAAAATTGTTTTATCATTATTCTTGATAATTGTGCTTCTAGTAATTGTGTATTTTTTCCCTATCCATTCTAGAAACTATTTTATTATACTTTTCTGAGTTCCAAAGTGAATCATTTTTTTTTTCTAGGTAGTGGTATCTTTGCCTGCTTTGCCCACAAAGGTCTCTGAAGTTAACTGATATTTAGCTAGAACATCAACCATGGCAGAAATACTGGAAAGAGAAGAGAGAAAAAAATTGTAGACAGAGCACAAGAACTAAGATGACAGTTTCAAGCATTTGAACCCTGTACCAAAACCTTTCTGTCTCATTTTAACCCTTCTAGGACCTATACTTTATAATCCTCCTGAAGTTTACTGACCATCAGCTCTTTGTGTCTTCAGTTTCTCTCCACATACAGCTTAGATTCCATGATTTGTCATTATAATCACACCTTTGCACACACTGTTACTCCTTTGCTCTTCTTTTCTTATATATTTCTCCTATATTTTATGTACATGAAAGTACATAGTAAACACTGTTATATCTAGTTTAATTCCTAAACCTACTGTGTTTTTAAAAAATATTTTATCCATGTATTTATCTGTAGTACAATCCTTTTTAATCCTGAATGGTATTACTGAATATATCACATTTTGTTTATTCTCTTCCTGATAGACATTTAGGTTATTTCCAACTGTCAAAATCATGCATAAAGCAGCTATAACTTTCTTGTACAAATCTCTGTGTGAAGGTGTGTTTTCATTTCTCTTAGGTAAATACCTAAAACTGGAATTGCTGGATGTTGAGGTAGGTGTGAGTTTAACTTTATAAGAAACTGCCAAATAGTTTTCCAGAGTCATTTCCCATCATCAGTGATTTAAATTTGCAGTTGCTTTGTCATCCTCTCAGCATTTAGTATTTGTATTAGTCAGTTTTTGTTTTGCTTCATAACAAATGTCTATGTAATTTAGGACCATTAAACAACACTGATTTGAGCTAGCTTATTGGACTTTGATGGCCTAGGATAACCTCACTTATATATTTTATGGTTACCTCATGGTCAACTGGGATAAAAGGCATGACTTGGTCATGGATGTTTCAGAAACGAGCCAGGACTCATCCACGTGGCAACTGGATTACAAAGCCAAAAAAGAAGATAAGCTCCAACACTTTTTATTTTCCAATCCTCTGCTTGGTTGATGTTTGCTAATATCTCAGTAGCCACAGAAAGTCATGGCCAAGAACATCTTTAAGGGTTGGAGAAATAGACTCCACTTTTAATGGAAAGTCTGAAAAGTCACATTGGAAAAAAGTATTGCTACAGGGTTAAGAAGGATTTGAGACCTTTTTGCCATCTTCCACAATCTTCTCTCTGACCACAAATCATTTGTAGCCTCTTCACATGAAAAATATAATCACTCTTATTCTAAAAATCCCAAAAGTTTTATTTCAATAATGACATGTGGCTCAGAGTTTAGGATCTAGCTATCTAAATCAGACCCAAGTGTACAGGAAGTGCCAACAACTATAGCTGTCAAGGGTTAGTCAGGGAAGCAGAGCTAGCATGAGTATTCCTGGAATGAGGGATTTGTTCTAGGAATTAGACCTTATACAAGGTGAGGGCAGATGAAGTAAATGGAAAGATGTTGCAGGATCAGAAAGAGTTACTAATGAATCTACCTTAAGTACCGCTACAGGTAGGTAAGTTAGAGCTTGCCGGAAATCTGAGAAACTGAGCATATCCAGCCGCTGCAGAAGGCTCAAGAAGAGGAAGTTAATGGTGAGATTTATGGAAAATTGTTGCCTTTGTGTAGCTACCATCTTTGTGGGTCCACAGCCAAGCATTTTTTCCTTTTTTTTTTTTTTTCAAGCATTGATGGTAGAACTGGGGCTGGTTTTGATCAGCCTGGAAGGAGAGTTAAACAACTAGACAAAATGAGATCATATGTGACCCAGTGGATGCATCCATTTGACGCTAAATCTGACATGGATAGAGAGTAATGAGGGTAATGGCCACTGTTTTCTTATATGCTTTAAACTGTACGCAAGTTCCTCTTTTAGCTGAATCTAAAAAAAGGAAAAAAAATTCTGGAAAATGTGGCCCTCAGTTTAACTAGGATGACATGGAATAATACAATATGTTATTAGTTGTATTTTAAAATTTCAGCATAACAGTAGATCTGTACCTACCCATTATATCTCTTTGGGTTTTAATTTATATTACCCTAATGACTATACTTATGGGCCATTCATAAGACCCTATTTTGTGAATGTCTAAGTTTTGTGCCACCTTTTTATCTTTTTGCTATTGAACTTTAGAAATTCTATATTGTAAATACAAATTATCTGTTGCATAAATATGTTGCAATGATTTTATTCCGTTGGGGTTTGGGTTTTTAATTTTCTAAATAATAACTATTTTGAACAGAAGTTTTTAACAAAATTCAGTTCACCAAAATTTTGTTATGGTTTTGTGTGTTCTGGGATATCTTTGAATAGCCCCGGTTTGTAGATATATTCTTCAATATTTTTTAATGAGCTTTTTAGATTGAGTTTAAAAATTTTAATTCCAGTATAGTTAAAATAGAGTTTATATTAGGTACGCAATGTAGTGATTCAACAATTCCATACATTACTCAGTCCTCACCATGGCAAGTATACTCTTAGTCCTCTTCACTTATTTTCCCATCCCCCTATCCACCTCCTCTCTGGTAACCAGTTTGTTTTCTATAGTTGAGTCTGTTTTTTTGTTTGTCTCTTTTTTTTCTTTGTTCATTTGTTGTTGTTGTTTTTAAATTCTACATATAAGTGAAATCATATGGTATCTGTCTTTTTCTGACTGACTTATTTCACTTAGCATTATACCCTTCTAGATCCACCCATGTTGCAAATGGCAAGATTTCTTTATGTTTAGATCTGCATGCTATCTTGAGTTAATTGTTATATATGGAGTGAGATTTTTGTCAGATTGCATTTTCTTCCCTGAAGATATCCAGTTCTGGTGCTATATGTTGAAAAATACATGTAATCTTTTTCCACATTAAATTTCACTGGTGTCGGGGCGCCTGGGTGGCTTAATTGGTTAAGCATCTGCCTTCAGGTCAGGTCCTGATCTCCAGGTCCTGTGATTAAGCCCTGAGTCCAGGTTCCCTGCCACTCCCCCTTCTTGTGCTCTCTCACTCTCCTTCTCTCTGATAAATAAATAAACTAATGGAGAAAATCTTTAAAAAGATAAATTTCCCTGATGCCCTTATAAAAATAAATATCACATTTCATTACATATGTATTTCTGGGCTTCCTATTTTAATTAATTATCTGTTTTTCTATTTTCCACATCAATAATTATCATGGATTTATAGTAATTCTTAAAGCAATATAAATCTTCCAAATTTGTTCTATTTAAAGCATCTTAAAAATCATTCTGTCATTGGCATTTCTGTGTTAATATCAGAACTAAAAAATAATGTGCTTGAGTTTTGATTAGAAATGGATTGAACCTATAGAATTTTGAAGAAATTGACGTTTTTACAATTTGGGCCTTCTAACCTATGAATATGATGTATTTCTCCATTTATTTCGATCTTCTTCAATTTTAGCAGTCAAATATTCAGGTAAAAGCCTTGTGTGGCTCATGTTAAATTTTCTACTAGGTAATTTTTCTTGCTGGCATTGTAAATGGATTATTTTTGATTTCCTGTCCCCACTTCAATCTATTGTTGATAGAGCAGCAAGATTACTATTATTAAAACGAAAATTCGATGTTACTCCCGATTTCATAACCAACAAGTCTCCTTCTATGAAACATAATAAACACCAAAATTATTTTAATAACTAAAAATGTCCACATCATCCTGCCTCACCGCCTACAATTCTTTTTCCTGTTCCCTCTCTAGCAACTACAGTGATCCCCTTGCTGTTTATCCAGAAGCCTCTCTCTTCCAGAGACTTTTCATTGTTTCCTTTGCCTGCAACAGTCTACTCCAAACACATCCATGTCTTTCTCCTTCACTGTTTTCAGGTCTCTCCTTAAATGTCACCTTATCACTTGACCCTTGACTATTGTATTTGAAATAAACCTGACTCACCCCTTCTGCACCCCCAATCCTGTTTTTCTGGGTGACTCATATTTTCATTTGCCCAGGCTGGACATTCCAGCTTATATCTGCCATCCTGGCATTCCACCTAGTTTTCAACTGCTTTTACCATAAAATATGTCCCAATTTGGATAATAAATTGCATATCACTCTACCTTTATCATGATTCATTTTTCTTCATGGCAGTTTTCATTTGTGTGTCATATTATAGATTTGCATGTTTGTTTGTTTTCCACCTCCCCCAAAGAGACTATAAATTCCATGGGATAGAATCTTTAATTGTTGAACATCACCAGCACCTAGCACTCAGTAAATATTTGTTGTATTAAGTAAATAATAAGTATACAAGCTAAATGACTTTGTTTTTGAACTTTCTCCCCCTTTTTCTGTAAAATGAAGTTCTACATTAAATGAGGTCATTAAGGGATCCCTGGGTGGCGCAGTGGTTTGGCGCCTGCCTTTGGCCCAGGGCGCGATCCTGGAGACCCGGGATCGAATCCCATATCAGGCTCCCGGTGCATGGAGCCTGCTTCTCCCTCCGCCTGTGTCTCTGCCTCTCTCTCTCTCTCTGTGACTATCATAAATAAATAAAAAATTAAAAAAAAAATTAAAAAAAAAATGAGGTCATTAAGATCACTCTGGCTAGAAAATGTAATGGTTGCTTGTGAAACCTGATACAAATTTCATTTAAGTCAATAGCTGCTTTGTGTAGAGGGAGAACTGTAGAGCAATGTTTTTCATAAGCTAGAGTAGTCATCTAAAGCAATAAAAGACATTGTTTTAAAGTGGAATTTTGTCTAAGTAGTACGGATTGATTTAAACTAATCATCAGAGTAACTTTACTTGCAGAATGACTCAACCATTAAACCATATTAATCATTTTCTGACCTAATTGAATTTTTCCATATATTCTTGTAATATTAAAACATGTTTTTATGGTATGGGTGACGATATTTAGGGAATTCATTTCATGATTATGACCTCCAAGTTTCTATCTGTAGCTCAGACCTGTCCCCTAAACTCCAGGCTAATATCCAGCTCTCTCTGTGAACTCTCTGCTTATGCCTCTAGTGGGCATTCAAACCTGAACTCCAAATTCTTCTTCCCAAGCCTTCTGTTCCCCAAATCTTTCTCTTCTCAGTGGATGGCAGTTCCATTCTTTTAGTCGCTCAGGCCAAAATAATCCTTGTTGCTATGCTTGATTCCCCTCTCATCTTGCACCCTGTATACCTTTTTGGCTGTACATTGAAAAGCACCAAGGATCAGTCTCACTCTCCCATACTTTTACCCTAGTGTGAACAATATCATACTTCTCTGAATCACCAGCATAGCATTTTAACTTCTTCTCCCCGGCTTTTGTCCCCCTTGCCCTTCCATATTCATCATGCCTATTTTCAACAAAGCATCCCAAAAGATCACTTAAAACCTAAATTTCCAGATCATGTAACTTCTCTATCCCAAATCCTCAAAGTGCTTCCATCTGACTCAGAATAAATGCCATGTTCCTGATAGGGGCCTGTAGGATCAGCCACTCTACTGTCTCTCTGACTTCAGTTTTCTTGTTTTTTAAGTGTAAATTTGATGAATTGTTTTTATTGTTTAATTGACATGCAATATTGTATTATTTTCAGGTGTGCAACATATTGATTCAAAAATACATGACCCACTGAGCACTACATTAAATGTAGTCACCATCTGGCTTCATTTTTTATTACTTTTCTCCTTGTTCTGTTTGTTCTACTCATTGGTGGCAACAGAACACACCACATACCCTCCTACCACAAAAGATTCCTTGCTATTGACTTTGCCTGGAATCAGCTTTCTCCCAGAGGTCTGAGTGGCTTGGTCTGTTACATATGTCAGGTGTGTCTTCAGAGGCACAATAACAGAGTGGATGTTGCTGTGGCCTTGATGTGAAATAGCAACTTCCTTCTAGTTCCCACATTTCCTATTTTTGTTACCCTAGTTCCTTTCCCTACTTAGCAATGAGCCTCATCTGACATACTGTAACAGCATAATGTCCTCTGTGTATATGTTGTCTGTCTCTCTCCTAGAATGGAAGCTCAAGAGGTCGAGGGCTTCGTCTGTTTTGTTCCCTACCTATATCTGTCCATCTCTGGGAACTGGGACTGGAGCATAGTAGATGTTCAACAAATATTTGTGAAATGAGAGAATGAGTGGATCTATTTATTTGACAAAGCTTTTCTACTTTCCTACTCTCCTTTCTCTTCCAATCTTCAGCTCCATTAAACAACAAAAGGACTTATATTAAATGAGTTATCTTTTTTAAAAATTTATTTATTTATGATAGTTACAGAGAGAGAAAGAGAGAGGCAGAGACACAGGCAGAGGGAGAAGCAGGCTCCATGCACCAGGAGCCCGACGTGGGATTCGATCCCGGGTCTCCAGGATCGTGCCCCGGGCCAAAGGCAGGCACCAAACCACTGCGCCACCCAGGGATCCCTAAATGATTTATCTTTAATGTGTATTTTTAGACCGTGTTTTTCAAAACCTTGCTTATGAAGCTGAAAATAGGCACAAATGCAAACAGTGTAAAATGCTCAAGCACACCTATAAGCATCATTGTCCAACAGACCCATGCATCTTTGGAACCTAGAAGGGATGGCACGGCTGGCTGGCAGTCCTCTTTAGTTCTCAGAGGAAACGGCTGGCAGAAGTAGGGATATTCCAGTGCTTTCTCACTTTTCCCAATGACACTGCTCACTTGTTACTGTTTTAGTTCTGCAAACAACCCTCAAAGTGTAGACCCTTATGCTACCTTTCCATTGTTGAGAGTTCTCCACCCCAGGGCCCAGCCTAAAACCTTCCCCACCAAAGTGCTCTCACATCTTGGAATTGCTAGCATCTATGTTCAGCCTGACCATGTTCTAAGTGAGAAAACTGGAACTCAGGTGAAATGACATATCCAAAACCACTTAGAACTGGCCCTGGAGGTCAGGCCTCAGGCCTCACTCCTGTTAATCTTGACCACATTGTGTTTCATCAGCCTGTTATTCACACTGAATACAAGAAATAATCTAAAAGTCCAACAATAAGACAATGATAAGTATAGTCATACAATGGTTTACTACACAGCTATGAAAAATCATGATGTAGAAAATTATTAAATAACAAGGGTAAATGTTGGCATCATAGATAAGTGAAAAAGTCAAGTAGTGTAATCACAATTTTGTGTATGTGATTTGTGTATACATGGGAAGGTTCTATACATCAAAATGTTATCTGTGGTCATTTCTGGAAGATGGGATTAGAGGTATCTTTATTTGTATTTATACTTTATAATTCCAAATCAATACTTTTATAATAAAAGGGTATTTTAAACTTTTCCCCTGCACCACACTTCTGATTAAAGATCTGTATTTTTGAACACTGATATATTTATAAATGTTAATTTTTCTTGTATAAATAGGATTCATACAATATGTATGAGTCATAAGTGTGTAGAAAACCGAACAAACTTCATAAATATAAAGAATTACTAGAGGGGCACCTGGGTGGCTCATTCAGTTAAGCATCCTATTCTTAATTTTGGCTCAGGTTATGACATTAGGGTCCTAGGATGGAGTCCTGGGTAGGGCTCTGTGCTCAGCCAGGAGTTTGCTTGAGGATTCTCTTTCTCCCTCACCCTCTGCCCCTCCCCTCCACTTGTGCTCTCTCTCTTTCTCTGTTAAATAAATAATAAATAAATCTTAAAAAAAAAAGTATTACTAAAAACTAAATTAAAAGAGAGAAGGACTTTTAACTATCTTAATCAGCTATGTAACATGAAAGTTTTTTTTGTGGAAACATACATTATTATTATTTTTTTAATTTTTATTTATTTATGATAGTCACACTCACAGAGAGAGAGAGAGAGAGAGAGAGAGAGAGAGAGAGGCAGAGACACAGGCAGAGGGAGAAGCAGGCTCCATGCACGGGGAGCCCGACGCGGGACTCAATCCCGGGTCTCCAGGATCGCGCCCTGGGCCAAAGGCAGGCGCTAAACCACTGCGCCACCCAGGGATTCCGGAAACACACATTATTATAATCAGGAAGCCTTTCCTTTTTCTTTGTAACTTTCATGTTCTAAAACTCTTCTTCAAGCTAATTTATTTTTTACTCTTTCTCAAATTTTTAATTTCTTTAAAATTCTTATAGATCACCCTAACACAAAACTGAATGAGCCATCCATTTATAACCTTTTTTTTGGACAAGTACAAGGAGTTTCTAAGAGTCTAACTAGCTTGACTAATCTCATAACTTCCAAGCTCAAGTCTACACACCAATAAACTCATGCTCTGCTGCCTGTCTACAATCCTTTAAATTAATTTGGTGGCATTTCTCTGCACAAGTGTCCTTTTATCACCTTGTCCACTCTTTTCATGCCCTCAAAGTGCCACCTCTTGCCATACAGAACTTCAGGATGCAGCAAGGCACCCAGGGCTGCTGCATGATCCGGATCTGAATCGTCACTCCCACTGTCACTGTGTATCTCTCCTGTGCCTCTGCTCACGTGTCGTGACTTTTGGTAGATGCTTGTCTCCAGAGCTCATGCTGAGGACATCCCCTTGGATATCCATAGTTGGGGTTTCCATAGAGCTTGACTTACATCTTTCCTAGAGGACTCATTGCATCATTTTGTAAGTATTTGTTCTAGTTTCTCTTTGTTCCACAAGATTATGAGTTCTTCAGGGGCAGAAACCAAGTCTTATCTATTTAGAAATACCTATGGTGTAAAATTAAATCTCCAAGTAAACTAAACCGCTAAACACAAGTAAAAGTTACAAAAGATGCTTTTCCCTCTCTCTCTTGGTCCCCCTGCTTGTGTTTGCTCTTTCTCTCTCTTTCTCTGTCAAATAAATGAATAAAATCTTACAGAAAAAAAAAAAAAAAAAAAAAAAAAAAAGGAAGGCACCTGGATGGCTCATTTGGTTAAGCATCTGCCTTTGGCTCAGGTCATGATCCCAAGGTCCTGGGATTAAGCCCCATATTGGTCTCCCTGCTTGATGGGGAGCCTGCTTCTCCCTCTCCTTCTGCTGCTCCCCTTGCTTATGTTCTCTATCAAATAAATAAAATCTTAAAAAATAAAGTTACAAAAGAAACAGATATTATTACTTATAGTATATGGTGCCAGTATTCTACAAAGTAAAATTCACAATGTCTTGTAGCTAATAAAAAATGTAGCAAATAAGGAAAATAAATCCCATTCACAGGGGAAAAATTAAATGAACTGAAATTGACCCAGAAATGATAGATGACAATTTAACAGATGGTTATATTAAAAGTTGTTATAATTGTATTTCATATTTTAAGATGGCAACAACCTTCCAGCTTTTTAGTTCTTACAACATCTATTTCCTGAACCTCTCATAGGCCTGAGAAATACCTGTTGGTGCATTTTCTTCCACAAATACCCTGTTATAGTTTACCACAGCTGCACTGCAAACCCATGTCAGGCTGTTGATGTTCCATCTGCACCCGTGATGGGCCTCTCCTTCCCGGCTGGTCAGCTTCCAGTTTCTAATTTAATATCTTCCTTTTATCTGTGTTTTTCATCAATCTGATCATGATGTCCTTGGGTATAGAATTTTCATATTTATTGGCTTTTGGGTTTATTGAGTTTCTGGGATTTAAGATTTCACAAAATTTGGAAATTTTTTGACCATTATTTTTCCATTTAAGTTTTTCTATATTTTCTTCTCCCACCTGCCCTGCCCATCCTCCCTGCCCATTCAGGGACTCCAGCTACACATATATTAGTCTGTTTGAGGTGATTTCACAGCTCCCTGATGCTCCAAAACTCTTCTTCTTTTTTTTTAAAGTCTTTTCCCTCTTTGTTTCATTTTGAATTGTTTCTATTGCTGTGTCTTCAAATTCACTAATCGGTTCTTTTGTGGTATCTAATATGCCATCAATCCCATCCTGTATATTGTTTTCAACATGAACATTGTATTTGCAGTTTTAAATGTTCTTAAGCTTAACATATTCAATTTTCCTTCTAGGTTCTTGAGCATATGGCCCACAGTTATAATAACTATTTTAATACCCTGTCTAATTCTGTCATCCATGTATATTTTTCTGGTTCCTATTCAATTGGTTGTTTTTTTTCCCACCTTTCAATGGGATATATTTTCATGCTTCTTTTCATGCCTGTTAATCTTTATTGGATACCAGTCATTTTGAATTTTACCTGTTGGATGCTGGTTATTTTTGTATTTCTATGAACATTCTTAAGATTTGTTCAAGGAAGGCTTTAACTTACATGGAGATAATGTGATCATTTCACATTCTGCTTTTAAAGTTTGTTAGATGGAATAGTAAGCATTGGTAGAGGGTGAAATCTCATCCCTACAGAGGCAATATGCTGTGGTCCATTCCCTGTGAATTATGAGATGTCTCCAGTCATGCTGGTGGGAACAGACCCCATGTGAACTCAGAGAAGGTTGTTCCTTATAATCCTTTCTCAAGGTTTTTGTTTGTTTGTTTGTTTTGTTTTGTTTGTTTGTTTTGTTTTGTTTTGTGTGTGTGTGGCCCCAGGACATTTCTTCATATGCTTGTGCAGTTTGGTACTCAGACACTGAGAGACATGCACTCCAAGAGTCTCCTCTTTGTATAGCTCTCTCCTCCACATACTCTGCACTGGGAGCTTCAGCCGTAATCCTTCCTTTGATTCCAGCTCCGTGTCCCCAAATCAGGGGCACCATCAGGCTCTGCCACAGTTTCCCTGACCTGTGTCAGAGCCTTGCAGTAAGCTAGGAGAATTATAAAGCCTGTCTTTTTTATTTTCTACCTCTTGGGGAAACACTGCCTTTCATTGCCTTCATTTATTTTATTCAGTTTATTAGTTATTGCACATGAGAAGGTAAATGAACTTCCTGCTACTGCATTTGTTTGGAAGCAGAAACGTTTCTAAATTTCCTTTGAGAGTGCTTCCTGGAATCATGTCTGAGATCAACTGTTCTGGGCCAATTTTCAGGACACAAACTTTAACACTCGGATTTGCATGCATGATGTTTATTAGTGAGTGTTTTGAATAACATCTCTGAATGTAAGGCAAGAAGAATTGGGCAGGAGATCAAAAGCAGTGCTATTGTGACAGATGTCTCCGCCAAAAACGAGGGAGCTCTGGAGAGAGAAGAACCTTTTAGAGTTGTTGGAATTATGTCCCCTCCCTTACACACACAAACGAGATGCAGGCAGCTCTCAGGGAGAAGGCATGATCTTGGGCTGAGTGACATGGGGAGTGAAATGCCTCTGTTCAGAAGGGGTTTCTGGATTAATAACAGTGCACCCACAGCAGAAGCGACAGCAACACCATGTAACTTCAGGTTAGTATGCACCCCCACGAAGTGTTTTATTACACTCAGGAAAACTATCGCTTCTTATTTAAACAACTGATCAAAATGGAAATTATTTTTCAGCCAGTATCATGAAAATACCTTATTTCCTTATTCTCCTATTTTTTTAAGAATCACTACTCAGAATTTCCTTTCAAAGATAATGAAAACTGTAAGTTAAGGTTTACCTAGACTAATGAGACTATCTCAGGCAGGGACATTTGGCTTTATAGCTGCAAGATTCAAATCCTCCATAACTAGTGGGTTCTGGAGAGACAGAATATTAGGGGACAGAGCTGAGTCTAAGTCACAATTTTAAATAATATTTTTGATGACATAGAGTAACCATTCCTCTCTACTCCCTCTGTTTGAAGGACGCAGTGTAGCAGAGAGCTGGAGTGACCACAGGTGTAAAGTTTTAGTTTCGTGAAATGAATAAATTTTAGAGATCTGTTGTACACCATTGTACACCATTGTGGCTACAATTAACAATACTGTATCATACATTCAGAAATATGTTAGTATCTTATATTAAGTGTTTTCATCACAATAAAAAAAATACCCTATGATAGAACACAAAATGATGTAATAGTGAGTATACTCTGAAGCCAGACTGCTCACATTTAGATTATGGTTCCACTCCCTCTTTGCTTTGGACTTTGGCCAAAAACTCACTTTTCTACTCCATAGAATGGACTGATTGCATACCTCACAAGGCTGTTGATCCCTGAGTCTGAGGCAGAACTATGTGGTTGTAAAGTGCATTGGTCTGGCACCAGACTGGCCAGACTGCATGGGCTAGACTCCTGCTCGACACTTACTAATTTAATTTAACCTTTCCACCTGTTCCCTTGTCTACAAACAAAGAGATTGTAATATTAACACATTCCTAGGGTGTTTATATGAATTATGTGAGTTGATGCAGGAAAAGAGCTTCATAGAGGGCCAAGCATACAGCAAGTTCTCAATGAGTGTGAGCTCTGATTATGAGGTGTTGAGGGGGCTTGCAAATTTGAATGGAATTTGGTAAGGAAGAGTAGAACTCGAGCAGGTGCTGCTCTTGTGCCCTGGGAGGCTAGTACATGTGCGGGGCTAGGGCATAAGGAGGGATAAAAATAAAGCAGAATATTTAAGAATTTTAAGAGACGTAAAGCTCTGTGGCAAATAAAGGAAAATGATGTCAATGTCACAGAAGAATGACAATTGAAGGACAGAATCTGAAAGGACAATTAACCTGAACCACAAGCAGAACATGTAGAATTGACACCTTCTCTCGATGGCTTAAATTCTAGGTGATTTATAACTGACCTAACTGCAAAGAGGCGGCGGAGCAGCACCATGGGTATAATTGCTTCTGGCCGTGGGGCCAAGTGTCTAAGCTGCCCAGAGCTCAGGCTTTAAGAAACAGAAATGCTGCTCCTCTCTCTGACTTCTCCACCCAGTTCTAGTCATCCAGGACTCCCAATGGTGGGTGGAGAAGTGCTTACCAAGTCTACTTCCCCATTTCAGCAGCTCCCCAAGTAATCCCAAGAGAGAGCCCTCCCTGTTCTGTTTCTGTGGGCATGGGGGAAGTGAATATTTCTAACTACTTCCCTATGGAGCAGGGTAGGGTTATGCTGCCTGAAGCCAAAGAACTCTTCCTCAATAAGGTTAGTCTAAGGGAGAAGCTGCACTGTGGGTAGCTCTAGTAAAAGATGAGCCCTGTTTCTCAGCCTTTGAAAGTTACCAGAGAACTTGGAAACCCATAAGCTGAGCTGTAGGGCAATCATCTGGGTTGGTGACTCCGAAAGATCTCAACAAGTTTAGTTAGCCTGGGGTATTGCGGAGAGCAAAGGCTGTGGAGGTTGGCTCATCTTGCTCTGCCACCTACCCCATATCAGCCAAATCTCTCTACCTCTCTGCACTTCAGTTTCTTTACCTGTGTGAAATACGATAGTAGTTTTCACTATTTGAATGCTTATTATCTTCCAGAAACAACATTTGAGCTAAGAATTATCCTTCCTTTTTCATAAATAAAACAAATGGAATTCAGAGGGTATAAATAACTTACCCAGGTTAACTCAACTAATAAGGGTTGGCATTAAAATTCATATTTCTCTCTAAAATCCATGCCCTGAGGAGCTAGCATACCTCCTGAAGCCTGGCATATAGCAGGGATGCAATAAGTCACAGCTATTACTGACATTTCGAAATGGCATTAATCATGATTACCATGTGTACATAATACAGATTTTTTAAGAAAAAAAAGATTGATGGGTCAATTGTATTCTTTTGCACTTGCACATACAAATACTATCTTGGTTTATAGGGGAAGCATATTGGCCTCTTAGATTCATGGCCTGACCAGAGTTTAGTTCCAGAAAGAAGAGAAATTCTGTTTATGCATGCTGCATACATAGCATAATAAAGAAGAGAGAACACTGGTCTAAGAATCAGTAAACACTTTATATTTTCAAAAAAAATTTTATTACCTCATTTCATCCTTAGGTTAACTCCCTTATTTTTGTCCTAATTTAATAGATGAGAAAGGAGTCTCTGAGTGGGAGTAGTGATATATTTGGCTTAAACTAGTGCTCCTCCATTTAATGCCTCTAATCCATACTGCCTCTAATCCAAGTAGCCATGAAACTTTTGGCAAGGCACGTCTCTTGGTCTGGGAGTTTTCATCGATTAAATATGGGTGAGCTAAAGATTATTTGATTTCTAAGACTTTTCTAAGAGTCTTGGCATCTTGGAACCTTCAGAGATGGCCTTAGCTCAAGGCGAAACTCACCCATTTGTGTGTTGGTTGCTTAAAATTGTGCTATTTTTACCCAGTAGTCTTTCTACATGCTTCTGGCTATGCATTTGATTACTTTGATAAGATTTGGTATTAAATAATATCTTCTCAAAGTTTGGTCCTATACTTTCATTCAGGAGAGTTCTCTGGAAATTTCAGTCCTGGAATAAATGAGACAGAGCCCTCAATATGTCTTTATGTATATAGGAGATGTTTATAGGGCACTTCTTCAACCATAACAGTAACACTACTGACTCTGAAGTTATTTATCTTGCATATAGAAATACAATAGAGTCGCTGTCTGATTGTCAGCTGTGTAACCTCCAATAACAGTAAGATTGGGACACTTGGCCAAGCAAAGGCTATGCTGAGTGCAGAGGGCTGGACATTCATTTGTCAGAAGAGTTAAAAGATTTACTTTATAGGAAACTGGTTTTCCCCTGCAGAGTTTGGCCTCTGAGCAATGCCCAGTCCCAAGAGCAGAAAGGATTATTTAAAGATAGTTAATTATTTCTAGGCTCATGGTAACAGCTAAGGAGTGACAGAGGTTCTAAACCTTGGGTCTGTGCTTGGTCAGATCTCTCTGTAGTGAGGTTGTTTTGGACCTACAGTATATTTTGCTTTGTTATAAGAAGTTTTAAAGTTTTTCCAGTCTAAGCATTGCTTGGCTTCACTCATTCATGCTAATCTGCCTGCTTTTTGCTGACATTTGAGCTGTCCTATCTGAAACAGGGCCCCCTATTTGCTGTACTTTCATCGTGTGCCAAACATTTTACATAAATATTTATTTTCGGGAGAGAATTGTGAATTAGATGTTAGCATCTCCAGTTTACAAATGAGTAAAATGAGGGTCAAAAGGAAAAACTTGCCCAAGGCACGATAACTAATTAATGCCACTGTGGACCCGCTGAGCATTAGGCTTGGTCTTAATAGGTTGTGGTTTCCTTGGATCTGTTTCTTCTGACTCTAGGGCCTTCCCAAGAGAGTGTATCAAGGGCCTCTAGACTCTATGACTTGGATTCATTCTTTTATATGAACAATGGAGACACTGGACTTCTTCATCACAGACTTCATTCATCATTAGCAAAAACTTGAGCAACTAAGGGTGTCCTGAACTTGCCTTCCCTGCAGGGATCCCCCTGCACCCACTCTATTCATTTAAGAACCCGCCCTTTTCAAGCCATTCAGAGCGTCCCAAATGTCTCCTCAGTTACCACTGAAAAGAACTTGTTCGGCAGACCTGGGGAGAGGCGACATCGCCTAACAAACAGCTTCAAACACTTGTACCCTGTTCAAGCAATTGAAAATCCGAGAGAGAATAATATTATGCCAGCGGTTCCGAAGAGCAAAGCCAGGTAGAGTGGACCTGATAGAGCTGCAGTTTACCAGAGCTGCCCATCAATCCTAGGGCCGAGCTCCTGCCTGGCCCCCCATTCCTCCCCAGACACCCAGCCCCAGGCCGCCTGGAAGTGCAGGCCTGAGCTCGCCGCGGCTAGGCCTCTGCGCGGGAGCCCCGGGGGACCCGCCCCAGCCCCGCCGAGCCCGGCCGCGGTCTCCTAGCAACAGCCGACGCGGAGCGGGGCCCGCAGCTCTCCCAGCTCAGAGCTCAGCCCCGGCGTGGGTCCCGAGCCCTGGGTCCGCCTCTACCATGACCTCCAAACAAACCAAAAAGAAAGAGGTGCATCGTATCAACTCAGCGCACAGTTCGGATAAATCTAAAGAGTAAGCGACCCCTGCCTGCCCACCCCACCCCTGGCCTAACCCCTGGCCTCAGCACGCGTCCTGGGGCTGCTTCCCTGCAGCAAGCTCTGCCAGGGAGGGGTGGGGCTGGCCTCCTCGCAGTTTCTCTACCTTCTCTGGGATCCCAGACCCCCGGAGAGTCTTGCTCCCATTTCTTCCCCATGTCTGGCATCCGCCCCCGTCCCAGAGCCCCTGCTTTGCCTGCCCTCACCTGCTCATCTGCACCTCTTCTGGTGTCTGCCCGTTTGTCTCCCACTCTGCCCTTCTCCATAGCCCACCCAGGCACCTTCTGGGGTGCAGGTGCCTGAAGACAGAGGCATGGCTCAGAGGATGGCCACTAAGGGTCACGTCTTGCTGGCCCCAGTAATGACAGAGAAAGACAGAGACAGAGATAGAGGGGCGGAAAGAGAACTTTGACCTTAATGCTTAAGGTCAAATGGTGATTCCCTAGTTAGTGTCTGCCCCAGTTCAACAACTAAAGACCTTTCATCAGATGACATCAGACATAAAATGGTTTTAAAAAGTTAAACTATATAAATTTAGTTTATATAAAGTTTAGTAGTTCATGTTACTAATATAACTTCTTTCCTACCTGCATCTCTGTGTTCCTGATTCTCTAGTTCCCAGTTCTGTCTTTGCTCATCAACAGGCTTCCTGCTACCTACAGATAATCCATTCATTTTATTAACTTAAATTTCAGGTACTATATTACATAAGTGATTTTAACAAGTCTTGTAAGTCAGGTCATTTCAACATTTACTAATGACTTCTGTTCTTATAGGGCCAAGTCTACAAAGCCCTATGGGATCAAACTCTTATTACCTTTTAACTTTATCACTCCTTTGTTCATATACTAGTCTCCTCTCTACTCCCTAGAACACCCTTGTATTGTTCCAACCTCAGGACCTTTGTATTTGCTATGTCTGCTGCTGGAAAACTCTTCCCCTCAGGTTTTTATATGGTTTTCTTTCTCACCTCCTTTAGGTGTGTACCTAAATCTCATTTCCTCATGTCAGTTTCTTTGGCCAACTGGTTTTTTTTTTTTTTTTTTTTTTTTGGCCAACTGGTTTAAAATCACAACCCTCATTTTCCTGCTAAAACCAAAAAAAGCCCTTCTTATTTAACTTTGCTGCTTTATTTTTCTTAAAATTTTTGTTCATTTAATGTACCATATATTTTACTTTTAAAAAATTATGTTTATTTATGTATCTTCCTGATAGAATGTAACTTCCATAAGGGCAGAGCTTTTTCTTTTTCTGTTTTATACACTATTGCCTCGTTAGTACTTAGAGTGATTCCTGGATCACATAGCAGACACTCAAAAATGCTTATTCAATAAATGAATGACAGTGATTAAATAAGAGATTATAACAGAGTTGTGAAAGAATTTCTGAATATATATTTTTTAAAAAGCCCTTAGTCAATGATGGTTATAAATAATACACATTGAAGGCTCACAACTCTTAAGGAGCTTTGGGGAAAATCCTTGACTTTAAAGAGTTTATATTCTGAAAGAGAAGAGACTGTTAACTCCCCTGGGTGGGGGCGGTTGGGGGGGACGATCAAACCAGGTACCATAAATTGTAGTACATGGTCTGGGCCAGTGATGATTGTATCGCATGAGAGACAAGATGCGTGCTGGTAAGATGTTAACTCTTTCCTTGCCAATGCTTCCTTTTTTTTTTTTTTTTTTGATGATGATGTTATTTCTAACATGTTTATTTTTTTTCCAGAAAATATTTGAGTTGAATTATATCAATAAAACTGTATGCGTATATTCATGAGAATAGAAGAGTCAAGGCAAATAGTTATACAAAATCTAGACTTTGCTAGAAACTATCTGTTGAGCATTAAATATCAAATCATTAGATTTTGCTGTAGCATTATATGATAAAATGTGAAGTTTATTATAAATCAAGTCTGTCCTCCAAGTTTTACTCAAAATCCAATTACAGATACCAGGCCAAATCATGATTAAAAGATAAGGTGTCACCCAGCATGAGGTCTAGGGATCAAAGTCTATCAAGGTTTCAGTGTAATTGTCATTTGAAATGTGCTAGGAGCATCAACAGCAAGTTTTTATATATCATTTTACTATATTTTGTGGTTGCACATCCAGTAAATGCAACCAACTCAAACATTGTCCTAGATATGGAAATGAGAGAAAAGGATTTCAGAGCCTTGAAAATAACAATCTCCAGCACACCTCTTTTGTTCCCTAAAATTGTGTGTCATAATGCTGGCAAGGATCATGTCTGGCTCTTGCTTAGAGTGGTGGCTCGTACTGAGCACTACCACTTGATTAAATGAGCTCATAGTTTAGTGACCTAGCTTGGTTTCCATTCCTTCTGGATTGTATTAAAGCCCAGTTCCCCCTCCCTTTCTAATCTGATCTGCTGTTGGCAAAGTGCAAAAACGGAGATATTACAACTGAGAAAACAGTCATCTATGTCCAGCTCTGACCAAATTCACATGTAAATATGACATTGAATCACCAAGAAAAGTTATGCCAAGTAACTGAGTTGGCAGTCTTTCCATTAGATTCACCTATTATCACTTAATCTATTTTCCTGGGATGCCTGGGTTCCTCAGTGGTTGAGCTCCTGCCTTTGGCTCAGGTTGATCCTGGACCGAGTCCCATAATGGGCTCCCTGTGAGGAGCCTGCTTCTCCCTCTACCTATTGTCTCTGCTTCCCTCTCTGTGTCTCTCATGAATAAATAAATAAAATCTTTAAAAAATATATTTTCCTGTATCAGGAAGAATAGAATCTTTGTTATAGGATTCATCTGGCACTATTTTTTTGGTGACTTTGGACATGTCATTTTTATATTCTGACATTCAAATTTTTCTTCTTTAAATGAAGAACCACCTAATTAAAATTGCTCCTGATCCAACACACTCTGTCCCTACTTCTCTGCTTTATTTTTCCTTCCAGCTCTAAAATTCCATTACTTCATCAGATTAAAACAAAACAAAACAAAACAAAAAACAAACTCCACTGTGTCCATAATGGGTGAGGGAATTTCATTACAGTTAAGTATTTAAAACTTTGATTTATTTCATTTTTAGTAGAAGTTATCTTTTTAAAATTCTGTCTTCAGGAACAATAATTGTCATAACAACTGTCACAAATTATAACTTTCATTATCAAATATCTAATGATAATTAGAAAGTATGAACCATTCTAACTTAATTTGAAAACTAACAGGCATGGCAAAGATACTTTCATTAGTCAGATGCTATGAGAAGGATTTGTAATGACACCAAGTCAAAAGTTTAATTTTCTTGGAAGTACTAAATATAAGCCTTTGTATAGATCATGGCTAACTTGAAAGAAAGAAAATAAAATATACATTTTAAGTATTAGTGGTTCTTAGAAGTGTTAAAGCTTATACTTTTAAACACCACACTATTTGGAACACTTTTTTTTAAGATTTAATTTATTTATTCATGAAAGACACAGAGAAAGAGGCAGAGATATAGGCAGAGGGAGAAGTAGGCTCCCCATGGGAACTCGATCCCCGACTCTGGGGTCATGACCTGAACCAAAGGCAGATGAGATGCTCAACCACTGAGCCATCCAGGTGCCCCTATTTGGAACTTTAATGGACAGTTGAGATAGGGACTGTATAGTGTTTATAGTCAACAAAATTTTGTTTCACTTCCAAAATAGTACATTCAAACTAAGCTCAAACAGATAATCTGTAAACTCACAAGATTTATACAACCTTCTAGATTCTTAATGATGATGAAATATCATTAAACCTCTTTCCAAAACAGAATGATATCTATTTCAGAGTGCTCAATAATCTAACCTTACCTACTGAAATGCACATCTAAATTTTGTAGACTTTCAGTCCTTACGAAAATTTGAAAACAGGACTATTACAAAATCCAAATTGTGATCAGTGTTATGAAAGCAACATAAAATAGAAGAATAAAATATCTTACTGATGGTTAAATTAAGTGGGTTCTTGGTTCAAGAAGGAGAGCAGATTAAATGAAAGCATGTAATAGGGGTTGGTAGAGAATATGTTCCTCCACTTTCAGAGATCAGGGAAGAAATTCCCCATAAGAGAGTGGGAAGGTGCCCCATAGTGCCACCATGTTCAGTCATCACAGCTCCACAGAGGAAATCAGAGGTAAGAGGGCCAGCTGAGGATGAAACAACTCATGGCTCACACTGAGTTTTGTGATTTCCCTGGATGACCTCTGTGGAGCCCCAACAACTAAGGTCAATTAATTAATTTAAAGATCAGCTGACAGAAGCTTCCTTGGAGGAAAGCTTATTCTTTATGTCCATTTCTCAACTATTTAATGGCATGTTTCATGTCCAAGTCACTGGTAGGTCTAGGAGAACAAGGAATTGTGAAACAATTGGTATGATACCTTGGAATGGTATCTTCTCTCCAGGGATATATGATCTGAAAAAAATCCCCTAAGATTAACACAGAAGTAACTAGGAAGTATGTGGTCAGGAGGTGTGTGTTGGAAATAATGGAAGGAGCTATATGTTGGCATGGAATTAGATGAGAGCCATCATGAGATTCCTAAAATGAGGGCTCCATGAGGGAGAGGAGACGAAGATCACTTCCAAATGGAGCTGGTCTGTCCTTACTCTTCTACCAGCCAATGCCCAATTCAAAAGGCACAGGTGAGCGAGACAATCAGTGCAGGCAATGGGGGTGTGTAAGGCAGATAGTCATCCAGATGACTGGTGTAGAGAGTCTGTGTCTGAATGGACTGGCCCATAAAACATCTACAATAAATATGCAGCAGGGACAGATTCAGGGGTTTAAACTTTATTAAGGGATTTAAACTGTGAGGGAAAACACAGATGTTTTTCTATGTTAAAATGATGATATATGAGGAATGATTTGGCAATTGTCTGTGTGGACTTTATGCTGGATTAAAAATCTTAGTAGTAAGAAATGAGTGCTAGTCTGAGGTAATGGGGAATGCTTGATTTGGAGAAATCTGGATGTAGTGAGGGACATTTTTATTATTTTATTTAATTTTTGAAATTATTTATTTACTTGAGAGAAAGAGAGAGAGAGAGGGAGAGATCACAAGCAGAGGGGAAGGGTAGAGGGAGAAGCAGGCTCCCTGCAAGACTCAATCCAAGGACTATGAGCCAAAAGGTGCTCAACCTTTTGCTCAACCAACTGAGCCATCCAGGTGCCCTGTGAGGGACATTTTTAAAGGGGAACTCTCTATGATAGTGAGGGACATTTTTTTTTATTAGCTTCAGAGGTAGAATTTAGTGATTCATCAGTTGCATATAGCACACAGTGCTCATTACATCAAGTGCCCTCCTTAATGCTCATCACCCAGTTACCACTTCCCCCTACCCACCTCCCTCCAGCAACTAGTGAGGGGCATTTTTAAAGATGGGTGCAGAGCTGATCTATAAGGTGATTGTGGTCAAAGACTATAAAGGTCAAATTTCTGATCCTCAGTTGCAGTGGTAATATTTGTGATGTCCAGGTAATGATGCCACACTGTCTGAAAAGACAAAGAGAAAAGTGTAAATAAAATTCAATGACAATTTCTGAAGGCCTTGGCTGGTTTATCTTTGCATTCTCTCAGGGCCTGGTACAATGTGTGTTTTTAACAAATGTGTGTATACTTTACTTGAGTTGAACTGGAACCCTGGTGTGGCTTTTTGGCCATTAAACCCTCTGGGTCAGAACCAGGGTGAAACTGTGAGAGTCCAGAGGGAAGAGGGCCTGTCAGTCATCCCCAGAATGCAGAGTAACACTTGGCACACGCTAGGGCATTATATAAATGTCTGTTACATATTTTTAAATATAAAACCTCAGCCCCAAAGTTCTGATTAATGAGTATAGAAGTACAGCATTCATCTTGATGGGGGTCTTCCATCAGTGCTCCCTTTAAAAGAAACCTAATCTGAACATTTAATAATTTTTTAAGACTTGATATGGTTTAAGAATCATCTCTGGCAATGAAATCTTTTTTTTTTTTTTTTTTACATCACCTAATTTTTTGCTTGTTTGGTTAGAAATGGTTCCCTCTAAAGTTGATTCAGTAACATTATTAGAGAAGTAGAAGTTACCTTAAAAAGATTTAAATTTATAAACTCGTGGAATTTGAAGGGTTTTTTTTTTCTAAGATTTTATTTATTTATTCACGAGAGACACACACAGAGAGGCAGAGACATAGGCAGAGAGAGAAGCAGGCTCCCTGGGGGAGCCTGATTCAGGAGTCGATCCCAGGACCCTGGGATCATGACCTGAGCTAAAGGCAGATGCTCAACCACTGACCCACCCAGGGTGCCCCAAACTCTTGGAATTTGTATTTCATTGTTCCTTAAAAACATAATCAAATGTGTACTTTGAAACCAGTAGTATTGTTGCTAATGCTTCTAGATGTGCAAACTAATATTGCCTTTATCAAAAAGATTATTTAAAAATATTTTGACTTTAATTTTTCTTTGACATTTTCAGGTCACAGCTTATTTACTTCAAAGGATTAAATAATCTATAAACTGATTATTCTACTTGGTTTGAGATAAAATGACTAAAAAGTGTATCTAAGACTGATTAAAAAGAAGTCTTTGATGTAAGTTGTACACTTTGGTATGATTTGTATACTGTGAAAGATTGGATAGAAATATGACTAATATTTCTCACTTTCACTTTCTTCCCCCCGCCCCCGCTTTCACTTTCAACAATGAAGATATACATATGTTGTCATAAGAAGTATCCTACGAGGTGCTTTGAAATGGTATTAACATTCCTTCTCAGGAGGGTAGGTCCAGGCTAATTAATTCCAAGTTCTGGGATCACAAATCTGCTAATTCATAGGGCTGAATTAACATATGTTGTATGTTTAAAGCAAACATATACTTCTATTTTGAATGGTTTTATTTTGTTTTGTCTTTGTGTTTGCTGATGTCAGCACAAATGCGGTGGTCCAAATATTTTGTAATTATATTCATACCAACCTTCTGATATAACGAATATCAGAATTACATATATTACTCCAGTTGAAGTTCTGAAAATAATTACTGTGCCCTTTCTGCCCTCATTTCCTCGGGGTGCGTGGCTGCCATCCACAGCCTCGGTGGAGACTCTCAGAGGCCCTGTCAGCTCAGAGCTTCTCTGTTCTCTCCACTGTCAGACCTTCTACAGCATTTGTTTCTGAGTAGGACTGCTTAGGAGGGCATTCAGAGGAGCTCTCTACTGAATCAGAGAGGGGGATGTATCAAGGTTAGTTATAAATTAGTGGGAAAGCCTCCAGCTCATAGAATCTTGTAGGTACAGAGGCAAAAGGAGAGGAAGCAGGAGCTCTGAGGTGTTTTGCTTGCTTTGGTCCCAGATGAACCAGAAGCACAGTTTAGTCAGGTAAGTCAAGGTCAAAGATGAAGGCTATACTGCACACACTGCCAACAGGGCCCTTTCTGCATACTATTATAATGAATGAATTAGAAATTAGAGACAAAGCCTCATTGTTTGCTTCACCTTGGGTCAAAGTCTAGGAGGAATTTAGGACTGGTTTGCACCATAGATGAAGAATGAGGTCATGAGGTAAATAGCTGGAGTTGCAGCTAAAAAAAAAAAAGTCATCTGGAATCTGTGCATGTAAAAGCCTGTGGGTCCTGCACACCTGTTATTTGCTTTTTTTTTAAGGTTTTATTTGTTTATTCATGAGAGACACACAGAGAGAAGCAGAGACACAGGCAGAGGGAGAAGCAGGCTCCCTGAGGGGAGCCCATTGCAGAACTCCCTCCCAGGACCCCCTCCTAGGACCCCGGGATCACAACCTGAGCCTGAGGCAGACGCTCAACCACTGAGCCACTCAGGTGCCCTCCAGCTTTCTTTATGTGCAGTACTATTAGTCATCACCTTTTTTTTTTTTTATTAGTTATCTTCTTTTTTTTAATAAATTTATTTTTTATTGGTGTTCAATCTTCTTAACGCACTACTCTACTAGTGGGATGTTTCTGCTTTACAAAAGAAAGCAAGAAGGAAGTGGGGAAGGAAGAGAGAGAAAGAGAGAGCTAGTCGATGGGGCCACAGCCAGCTGCAACTCCCTCTTCTTCCAAACCCTAACATACGATGTCCATTCTTCCTCTGTGCCTTTCCCCATCCTCTTTTCTCTGCTTATAGTTGCTTTTACCCTGGCCCTACCATTCTATGAATATCTTAAGGCCTGCTTTTCTGTGCAGCCATCATTTAAAAAAAAATTAATTTAAATTCAATTTGCCAACATGTAGTATAACACCTAGTGATCATCCCCATCAAGTGCCCTTAAGTGCCGGTCACCCAGTCTCACCACATCCCCCTACCCTCCTTCCTTTCTGCAACCTTTTGTTCGTTTTCCAGTTGGGAGTCTCCCATGGTTTGTCTTCCATCATTGATCTGCTAAGTCAGAAACCATTCCATCCCCCCTTCTGTGCTGATAAAGCTTTTAACTTTTTAAAAAAACCTTTCACTTTTGCCTTTGTAGCTTTCTTACTGTGTGTATTGATTCTCACTAATTTTAAGTTATTTGAAAACAGAAACCAAGTCTTACCAAACTTCTTATTTACTCAAGCGCAATGTATTGAAAAAAAAGGATAAATGTTGAACTCTTAAAATTCAGTGTCCAATTAAATAATTTTACTAAAACCAAGAGAATAAAAGGGCAGCATGACAACCTGGCCTTAAGTATTTTTAATTGAAATTTTTTTTAAGATTGCAATTTATTTCCTTACATATTTGATATTTTTGAAAAGTACAGCTCAGAATGCCCCAACCCAAATTAAGTCAATTGTGTAAATCTGTTCATATTCTAATTCCTTCGGGGTATTAGCTGACACTACTTAAGAAGGCATGCTGATTGCACAGTGGACGAATAAACTGCCTTCCACTATGAATAAAATCGTGTCTTTACTCTGACCAGCATACTTGAAGAAAACAATGGCAAAATTCCAGACCCTCATTTTATTGAAGTTTTAATCCCTTGGGTGAAAAATAATCTAATTAAAGCACATATAGGACTATGTATATGTAAATCAGGTTCTGAATTTTTTTTTTTTTTTGCTTAGTCTCTAATGACTTTGTACTAGCTAAAGTTTTCTTTGAACGTTTTCAGCTCTTACACATTTTCTATTGTATTATTTAATCTTCTTAATTGATTTATGAATTTTCAAGAAATCGTTTTGTGATCTTTGCAAGGTATGTGATTATTATGTTTTTAAGTTTTAAAAAATTATTTTATTCATGTTTTATTAATAATTGGATTATAAAATACATTTTAATACAATTATGGGCTACCTTTATTAAATATAAAGATGGTTTTGACTTCTTCCCAACTCCAAATTATTCAGGGTATTTAATTTATCAGGAATACATATACATGAAAGACAGAATATGTAGACAAAAGATGTTTTATTGCATATGACTCAGTAATCAAATATATCATACAATGTGGATTGAATTTTACTATATATTATCACTCTAGGAACAATGATATTGTTATTACAGTATGTTGTTTGGAATTTCCTTAATTTGTCTTCTATAATCCCTGGGCTTGTTTTGTTTCTTTTTCTGAGATCAGGACCTGAGCCAAGAGCAATCTTAATGCACTGAACCACCCAGGAAGCCCTCTTTTTCTTTATTTTTTGAAAATGTGTTTACTTTTAAAATCTTTAAAAAATATTTTATTTATTTAGGGGAGAGATAAAGAGAGAGTGAGTGCACAAGTGTGTGTGTGGGGGGGGCGGAGAGGCAGAGAAAGAGAGAGAAACAGACTCCCCACTGAGCAGGGAGCCTGAAGCAGGGCTGATTCCAGCGTCCTGCCAAAGGCAGACGCTTAACTGACTGAGCCACCCAGGTGCCCCTAAAAACAGATATGTTGGTGTAAATGTGACATACAGTAAATTACATGTATTTTACGGATATGTTTCAATGAGATCTGCAGTACTTCAACGCACATGAAAAAAAGACCAAACACACACACGAAAACATCAACATGAATGAAGACCACAAGCAGATTTATTATTCAAGAAGATTTCTGTGATTTCTTGGTGATCCCCCACTTTCTGTCCCTTCCTCACCTGTCTCTGGACAACCACTCTTTTGTGTTCTGTCACCATAGATTAGTTTTCATTTTCCTAGAGTTTTATATAAATGGACTCATGTATACCTTTTGTGTGGCTTCTTTCATTCATTTAAATTATTTTCATATTCTTCCGTGTTGTTGCTAGCAAGTGGTATAGAATTGGTGTTATTTCTTCCTTGAGTAGTAGTAGACTTCACCAATGAAGCCATCTGGACCTGGACTTTTCTTCATAGGGAAGTCTTTAATGATAAATTGATTTTCTTTAATAGATACAGGGATATTCAGTATCTCCAATCCAACCTATCTCTTCTTTATGAGTTATACTTCGTTTATGTCCTTTAAGGAGTTGTTCCATTGCATCTAAGTTATTGAATATATGGACTTAGAGTTGTTTGTAATATTTCTTTATTATCTTTTTAATGTCTAGAATCAGTAGTGATATCCTCATACTGGTAGTTTGTGTCTTCTTAGATCAAGCTGACTAGACTGATTAATTTTGATGATCTCGAAGAACTGGATTTTTTGATTCATTGCTTTTTCTCTATCATTTTTCCATTTTCTATTTCTGTTGATCTGATTTAATCTTAATTTCCTTACTTTATTTCCTTTAGATTTTACTAATTTAAGGTAGAAACTGAATATGTTGTTTGAGACTCTCTTTCCTAATATAGGTGTTTTGTGCTATAAAATTTCTCCTATGTATTGCTTTAGTAGCAATAAATTCTAGTGTTTTTCTTTCATTTTTATTCAGTTCAAACACTCTAACCTCCATTTTTATTTCTTTTTAACATATTGGTTAGTCATAAGTATTTTGTTTAGATTCTAAATATCTTAGAATTTTTCAGATTTTTTTTCTTAGTGATGTCTAGTGTAATTCTAATTCCATTGGTCAGAGAAGATACTTTTTTATAATTTGAATTCTTTTAACTACAACATTGCTGAAAGAAATTAAAGGCATAAGAGAATGGAAACACATCTCATGTTCATGGATTGAAAGACTTCATGACTTTTTAATGCCATTACTACCCAAAACAATCTACAGGTTAAATCCAATTCCTACTAAAATATCAGTGATTTTTTTTTCAGAAATGGAAAAATTCATCCTAAAATATATGTGAAATGGATGACCCTCTGGAGATCTCAGTAGTTCATTCTATGAGGCTTTCTGTTCTAGTCTCTGTCCTGCAAGCTCTAGCTGTTTTGGTGTCCCCTAGACTCTGACCTCCTGCTCCTCTACTCAAGGAGTAGAGAGATATGCCTGGATTACTTCTCCTTGCATTGCAGCCCCAAACTCTCACAGCCCAAAAGCCGAGGCGGTAATAGGGCTCACCTCATTTGGTTCCTGTCTTTTCAGAATCACCATCCTTTATCACTTGATGTCTGTCTTGAAGACCAGTTTCATGTGTTTTGCTCATTTTTTTGGTTGCCCTAGGGGGAGGATACATTTGGTCCCTGCTGCTTCAACTGAAAGAACATGCTATCTCTTAGGTTTTTTTACCTAAATTTTGCATTTTATTTCTAAATATTAAGATGGGAGGGTTTAAAGCAATATTTACAAATATATGCCCACAAATAATATATGCAAGTATGGATACAATTCATTCCTTAAAAGTGAAATCCCAAATCACATGTAATTGCCAGTATATATTATCTTCTTAAATATTGGTTTTTGATGTAGTAGAGACATCTTGTTATAAGCATTTGAATTAAAAGAATGCAACTCACAGATATGATGGTTACCTTAAATCATTTTCATAATTATTATCATTGTGCTCATTTTTGAGTTGTATTGAAACTTCAGTATTCCTCAAGCTTCCAGTTTTTTGGGTTTTTATTTTAGAGATTTTATTTATTTATTAATGAAAGACACAGAGAGAGTGAGAGGCCGAGACATAGGCAGAGGGAGAAGCAGCCTCCATGCAGGAACCCCAATGTGGGACTCTGGGATCACGCCCTGAGCCAAAGGCAGACGCTCAGTCACTGAGCCACCCAGGCATCCCAAGCTTCTAGTTTTAAACCAATAGTCCATTATGGGATGATCCATAATATATATATCATATATATATGATATATATATGAATAAAATGTTCATCTTTATACAATGGGCAAAGTCAATCCTATCTAGAAAATAAAGTCCAAGCTCAACAGCAAGGCCCTCAGTGGGGAGCTGGCTGCCTGCTTGCCTTGCATTTCTTTCTAACCTAATTTCCTCACTGGTTTATACTATATGCTCATGCAGTTCTGAAAAGCTCATAGTTCTCTGTACTCACTCTGCTGTATCTTGCCTCTGTACGGTCTCTTCTGCCATTCTCTTTTCTTACTGATGCCCTTTCTGCCTTTACAACCTGGAAAATTTCTCATTATCTTTCAGAACAGCTTAGATGCTATTTACTGCAGGAAGTTTTCCTAATTGCCTTACATTGGGCACAATGCCATCTGTGAATACTTCCATCTCTGCATATACCACATTATATTGAAATCATCTGTTTACCTGTTTGAGTTCCAAAATAAACTCAAGAGCAGAGACATATATTTATGAGCCTGTAACCCTATCATCTAGCACAGCGCTTGTCACAGAGCAGGTGTTCAATAAATGTTAGTTAAAAATAAGTGAACTGTTGGTTGACTGAAATTCCTTTCTCATTCTGAAACAGTATTTTTCTAAAATGTCTTAGTCTCCAGACAGATTGGTTGATTTGATCTTACTTAAAAGAATTCTGCATTCTCAATTCCCTGTCTACCTAAGGCAGAGTTTACACTGAGTTATTCCCTAACGTCAGATCCGTTCTTTCTAAGTTTGGAAGTTTTATATTTTATTTCTTGAAGTATCTTTGCAATGAATTGAATGTTTGCTTACCCTAGAAGTTGCATATAGAAATCCTAATCCAAATGTCACGGTGTTGGATATGGGGCATTTAAGAGGTAATGAGGTCATGAATGTGATGCTTTCATGAGTGGGATTGGCATCCTTTTATGAAGAGGACTGAGAGAGGGGCACCTGGGTGGCTCAGTTGGTTAAGAATACGACTCTTGGTTTCGGCTCAGGTCATGATTTCATGGGTTATGGGATTGAGCCCCATAGGGGGCTCCATGCTCAGCGGGGAATCTGAAGATTTTTCTCTCTCTACCCATCCTCCCACTCGTGTGCACACCCTCTTTCAAATAAATAAATAGATATTTTAAAAAAAACAGAAGAAGACAACAGAACTATCTAGCCCTCTTTCTACCATGTGATGACACACAGAGAAGACTTGGACATATGCAACCCAGAAGATGTCTCTTACAGAATCTGACCATGCTGACACCTTGATGTCAGATTTCTGGGCTCCAGAACTATGAGGAATAAGTTTCTGTTGTTTATAAGCCACATAGTCCATGGTATTATGTTATAGTGGCCCAAACTAAGACAATCTTTACTTTAAAAACACATTTATCTTGAGATACTTTCCTATGAAGTCTACAGTTACTCAGCATTATTCCTAAAGCAAAACCAGGCACCCTAATGTCCATCAGAACTCCCTTTCCAACTTCATTTATTTTTGATAGCTTTTAAAAACATAAAGTTATTATCATTATTTGCTAGTGGGAAATACTTTTTAGAATTTTACCAAATGTTATATTGACACATTTGTTTACCATTGCTACTTGTAGCCCACACTTTCAATCTGGGTTCATTTCCTGTTTTTCTGAGAGAAATCCTTCAGTAAGTATTTTTATAGGAATCTATTATGGGAAACTCACAATTTTAAATGTTTTTATTTAATTCAAGATAAACGTTTCTACCTCACTTTAAAATAAGAGTTTAATTGGATCTTAATTTCAAGATTAACAGTTATTTTACATCATCAACTTTGATGACATCATTTCCTTGCTTTGCCATGACTGTTATTGCTGTCAATTTGATTGTTTTTATATTTAGGTAATTTGTCATTTCTTTATGTATAGATTTTCATCTTTATCACTTATCCATAATTTTCAGTTGATGTGTCTAGATGTAGATTTCTACCCCTTGACCTTCCTTTTATCCTTTGTTATTGCTTGATGTACTTTTTTCCATCTGAAGACGTGCCTTCCATCAATTCTGAATATTATTTAGCAGTCATATTTCCAGATATTTCTCCTCATCCTCATTCTAGCTATTTTATCTGTCTGGGCCTCCTCATAGGCATACACTAGAGTTTTTCAATCTATCCAGTTGTGTAGTTCACATTTTCTATCTTTTAATGCAAACACTTGATTTTATTTTTTTAAGCTTTTATTTAAATTCTAGTTAGATAACATACAGTGTGATATTAGTTTCAGGAGTGCAGTATAGTGAGTGATTCAGCACTTCCATGCATCACCTGGTGCTCATTACAAGTGCCTTCCTTCATCTGCATCACCTATTTAATCTCTCTCACCCCACCCCCATCACCTCAATTAGGTCTCTGTAGTTAAGAGTCTGTTTCAAACACTTGATTTTAAACATTCTACCTTCTAAATCATTAGTCCTCTCCTTTCTTCGGCCTTATTTAGTCTATTCTTTCAATAGTTGAACTGTCACAGATAAAATTTCCCAATCAATATCTCTTTGTTCACATTGATCTCGTTTTTTGTTTGATTGCTTAATATCTTTCTGTGCTTGTTGCAAAGTAGAACTTTCCCTCCTTTATCTTTTTGGTGATTCTAAACATATTTAAATACCTTTTTGTAGATATCTGCAAAATATGAACTAAAAACATTAAAAAGAAAAAAATTAAAATTATGAAGAACTATCAGTAAATAAATTACAAAAAAAGGAATCACACCCAAGAAGAGAGAAATAAAGTAGCAAACTTACCAAGTATTTAAATATGTTTAGAAACACCCTTTCTAGTATAGCAAACTCTATATCCTTTTATATTGCTTCATTTTTCTGGCACTTGGCAGTTGTCTCACTAATCTTTCTGTGTCTGTGTGCTTCCACAGGTAGGCTTTGTAAATTCCATGGGTAGGATCACAGAAACAGTGCCTGAATAACATAGGAAATCTGTCTCCCTGTCTCTCTGTCATCTCTTTACATGAAGTAAAGGGATGAATGCTTTTATGTATATGTCTATCCTTTCTAATTAGAACTGTTTCAAGGTTTTACACATAGGTAGAGATTGATCAGATGGCTCACCAGTCCTGTTTTCCATTTCTTATGTTTCCCATGTTTCCCATACTCCTTTGCAATTTGACTAGTACTTTGTGGTGGTGTTTTGGACAATAGCATCTGAGAAGATGTGTTGTATCCCACCTTTAGGCTTATAAAACATCCTGTGAGGCACTTGTCAGCATGGCTCCAGCCTTCAGAGAACATCTTAGGAAATGGTAAAGCCACAAGATGGAAAGAGCCAAGAATGCTTATTTAGCACATACAGAGCCACTACAAAACTCCTGATCATACCCTAGTATACATGAGAAATATCCTTTATTGTGTGATTGGGGGGTTTTGTGATATTGTAGCTAGCATTGATTACTTCTTACTTGCTTCTTTGATATTGTAGCTAGCATTGATTGTTAATGTTGACAAATATAAAGGGTATAATTCTTCTTTCAGGGATTGAATTTCTTCTTTTATATCATTATAAGCATATACATGGTAAATTACTTATAGATTATTTCTCTACTATCTTAAAATTTTGACGCTCGATTCTTTTTTGTTGTGATTTCTAAATATTTTTTGTATATTCTTGCCTCTTAGGACACTTTTATTATGAGCCCATCCTTCTCAGGGTATTTTTTTTCCTCCAATCCCCTCTCCCCAAGGCAATCCTGTATTGAAAGATTGTTTTTTCAATGTAATATGGAATTTTCTTTGTTCAGATATCTCATGTAAATAAGCCATCCGGAAACCCATATGACTTTAAAGTCCGATCTCAAACCTACATAAGTTTTAGTCCAAAGGTTTCCATTTCTCAAGGAAGATTTTTTTTATTTCCTTTTTCAGCCAAACACTAAGCATAGAAAATCTAGCTTTCTTATCATCTAAGATTATAGGGCAGATTTTTTTATTCACCTTTTTACAAAGAATTAAACTGGGGCACCTGGGTGGCTCAGTGGTTGAGCATCTGCCGTTAGCTCAGATGGTGAATTCTGGGTCCTGGGATCGAGTTCCACATTGGGCTCCCTGCAGGGAGCCTGCTTCTCCCTCTGCCTACGTTTCTCCATCTGTCTTTTTGTCTCTCATGAAAACAAAAACAAAACAAAACAAAAAATCCCACCACCAACAACAAAAACAACTTTGAAAAAAATAAACAAAAATAATTAAACTTTTGGAAAGTCATGCCTTTATCTAAGGTTGGAGCACTCCCTTTCCTCGTTTGTCCTATGTACGTTAAAACAAAAGACTCTACATTCATAAGACTGCTAAGACTTCCCCAGGGAAGCTACAGCTTCAGCTTAGAGTTACAACATTCTGACTTTCAGTTCCCTCTTCATTTCTGGATCCTGAAGATTTTTATTTCTTTATGTAGGCATTTGTAGGTAATTTTTTTTTATCTTAATCCACTCTGCTGGAAAAGAAAGTCTAAAGACATATACATTTAAAGGAGGATTTCTATATAGCATGTAAAACAAACTGAGAAAAAGAAGACTAGAATAGTTTTCAGGAAGGAAGGGAAATTTTTCATAATATTAATAGAAAAATCAAGGAATAAAATAGTACATTATAGGACCTCTGTTTTATGGAGTGCTCCTACAACCATACAGATAAAAAGAAGTTGGTGACTTTGTATCCATCAAAATCATGGTAAAATTTAACTCATTTGGGAAGTTCCATATCTTAAAAGCTATTTTTGTAAAAGGAGTATCTAATTTCTTAAAAACATAAAGAGTCTGCTAAGATTATATTTTGCTTCCCTCTTCATTCTGTCAAGTGTAAGTAAATGTGCTGGCTCCTTCCCTTAAGCTATTAAGCTTTATCACTAATTGGCCTACTTTCCTTGTAACATGTCAAATTTGATTCCATCTGTATTGAAGATCACTTAAAAAAAGACTCATTTGAGGTACCTTATAGCAGCCCAATAGCTCACCTACAGTGTTAAACACAATATAAACAATAGTCAAATATAGCCCAATGTCAAATATACTGTAGACTTCAAAAGATCATGCACAAATATGTTGCATTTGAAACTGTCAGCGCAGTATGCCTTTGATGTTGACTGAGAGAATGTGTCTACTGCTGTCGTACAGCCGATACCCTTAAATACGCAAAGCACATGACTCCTGGTCTCATCAATTCTGAGAGCAAGCTAATCTTTAAACACAGAAGCAATTCAAGACTTTTGAAGATTTAGGAACTGGTAATACCAGGACATAAATGTTCCCAAATTCTAGAAAATTTATATAGGCCAAGAAATCAAACTTGACACACTGAAAAATCAGGGGGATACATTATTTTATTCATATAGCAATATATTCAAGGACTAGTAAATGATTCAATACATTAAAATTAAAAATTGCATAAGATTTGAAATATAAATATATCCTCAAAATATATGGCTAAATACTCCCTTCTACACAGTGAGTCTAAATATGCTATTGAGACAGGGGAAATGGCACTGACACTTTTAAAAGAGGCTATAAATTTGTAAATAAAATATATTAATGGAAATTTATTGTTTTTTAAAAACTTAATACAGTCAATGCTGAGTGCTTATAATACACATCCTGTATATCATACACATTCTGGTATCAAAATGCCAAATGATATTCTAAAGGAAACTGATATTTGGAGGGAGAAAAAAGTTCTGCATAACCAGACAATAGGCTGATTTCCAGAGTAGAAATATAAAATATAAAGGTACTCCTGGGGAAAAGAGAAGCAGCAGCACAAGCAAATTTATAACAGCAGGCCAAGTTGGACAGAAGAGTCTGACATGAAAATGATATATTAAGTAAGCAACAATACAAAGGTGTTAAGATGATTATATATATAAATATGCAACTAACACAAATATATAAATAAATATAATGTGTATATTATATATTTGTGACTGGAATGAATTTATCATGATTAAAAAGCCTTTGAAAAATGTGAATGAGTGTTTGCCAGAGGCAGGAGTTAGGCAAAAATGGGTGAAGGTGGTCAAAAGGTATAAACTTCCAGTTACAAAATAACTAAGTCATGAGGATGTAATGTGCGGCATAATGACTATAGTTAATAATACTATATTGCATATTTGAAAATTGCTAAGAGAGTAGACTTTTAAAATTCTCATAAGGAAAAGATTTTGTAGCTATGTGTGGATGGATGTTAACTAGCTACAATACCAAAGAAGCAAGTAGGAAGCTAATCAACGTTAGCTACAATATCACACAACTCCCCAGTCACACAATAAAGGATATTTCTCGTGTATACTAGGGTATGATCAGGAGTTTTGTAGTGGCTCCGTATGTGCTAAATAAGCCATGCTAGCAAGTGCCTCACAGGATGTTTTATAAGCCTAAAGGTGGGATACAACACATCTTCTCAGATGCTATTGTCCAAAACACCACCACAAAGTACTAGTCAAATTGCAAAGGAGTATGGGAAACATAAGAAATGGAAAACAGGACTGGTGAGCCATCTGATCAATCTCTACCTATGCGTAAAACCTTGAAAGAGTTCTAATTAGAAAGGATAGACATATACATAAAAGCATTCATCCCTTTACTTCATGTAAAGAGATGACAGAGAGACAGGGAGACAGATTTCCTATGTTATCCAGGCACTTTCTGTGATCCTACCCATGGAACTTACAAAGCCTACCTTGGAGGCACACAAACACGGAAAGATTAGTGAGACAACTGCCAAGTGCCAGAAAAATGAAACAATATAATAGAATATAGAGAGTTTGCTATACTAGATAGGGTGTTCCAGAAAGTCCCTCCCACCCCAGCCCCAAAAGGTGAAACCAGGAAAGACCTTTAACCTTCTTGTTTATTTTTTCATATTTCAGTTGTTGATCTACTACCAGCATTTAGATCTGTTGTGCATTTTCTTACTTTAAAAAATGTTTTACTTGGCATCCAAGGTAAAACCCTCTACTGTTTTATTCCTACCACTGTTTCTCAATGCTGTCATAATAAAATACCACAAACTTAGTGGCTTAAACAATATAAAACTGTTATTGTGCAATTCCAGAGGTCAAAAGTCCAAAATGGGTCTCACTGAGCTAACATTAAGGCACCGGCAGGGCTGCATTCCTTTCTGGAGGCTCACAGAGAGAATTCATATCCTTGCCTTTTGCACCTTCTAGATACCACGCCCTCTTTTTGGCATGTGGCCTCCTCCTTTTGTCTTCAGAACCAGCAGTTTTGCATTTTTCTATTCCTGCTTCCAGAATCAAATCTCCTTCTGCCTACTTCTGTCTCCTTTCCCTTTTGAGAACACCTGTGGTTACATTGAGCCCATGCAGATAGACCAGGATAACCTCCCATCTCAAATACTTAAAGTTGTCTACACACTCTCTCTTGCCATGAAAGGTAACAGATCCCCCAGTTCTGGAGATTAGGGTGTGGATGTGTTGGTGGGGCCAGGGGTGGGGGGTGGGGAGAGGATGCATTATTCTGCCCACCACTCATGGACTGCTTTTCTGTTTTCTTCCTACTCTTTCTGACTTTTCATGTGGAGTATCAGGGCAAGTAGACAGCTGTATTGATAGACTATTGAAATATTTTAATATTGATTATTGAGTAGCCTTACCAATAACCTTACTAATAACCAGGAGCCCCAGACATTTCTGCCTCTTTCCTAGAGTCCCTGACCTACCCTGAGGTCCTTACATCCCTGATCCCATTATTAAAGTAAATAATGTTTGGCATATCTGGAGGCTTTGAGGGTTGGTCAATGCTCATTCCTCACCAGTTGTTAGGTGTTTAGATTAGCCTTCCTGGGAGTGCCTGTTCCTTAGGTATAGGCATTTTGTTGGTGATTTAACCCAGTCTTAAGACTTTAAACATCATCTAAATGCTGATGGTTCAAATTTTCACTTTTAGAAAAATCCTTTCTCCTAAAGTCTCAGAATCCTATGTCTAACTAACTACTCAACATCTCCACAAGCATGTGATAAACATTTAAAACACAATCATTGAAAAGTGAAATGCTGCTTACTCTTAACCTCAGGTTTGCCCTATCCCATAGTCTTCTGTTTTGCAGGAAATATCAACTCAATCTATTGGCTTTATCTTAAAAACAGGGGACTATCTCTTCCCTCCTCTACTGTTAGTAACCTGGTCCAAATCACCATTAGCTCTCACCTGTTATTTCAGTGCCTTCTATTTATTTATTCATGACAGACACACAGAGAGAGGCAGAGACATATGCAGAGGGAGGGAGAGGCAGGCGCCCCTCAGTGCCCTCTAAATTCCCTGTCTTGTTTCCTTTGGCCTTTTCTCAATAGAGCAGCAAGAATGATTACAAAATTTCCTGCTTAGGGCACCTGGGTGGCTCAGTCTGTTAAGCGTTTGTCTTCTGCTCAGGTCATGAGTCCTCTTGTTGGGCTTCCTGCTCGGTGGCGGGTCTGCTTCTACCTCTGCCTCTGTCCCTGCTCGTGCCTGCGCTCTCTCTCTCTCTCTCGTTTACTCTGTCTCTCAAATAAATAAAATCTTAAAAAAAAGCCCAAAACAACAAAAAACCCCCACCAAATTTCCTGCTCAAAACTCTCTATTGGCTTCCCTTCTCACCTAGGGAAACCCATGTCTTTTCCCTGGCTTAGATCACCTTCATAATCTCTGCATCTCCTGTTACCTCTCTGAAAGTATCTCCTTTTACTTTCCTTCAGCCACACTGAATTTTTATTCTTCAAGTAAGCCAGGATGCTTTCTGCAGCTGGAAGGTTCTGCATTGCTTTCTGCAGCTGGAAGGTTCTGCATTGCTGTTTGTACTTGCTGTTTCCCGTATCCAGAACAGTTTTCCCACAGATCCACACAGCTTAATCCTTTATGTTCTTTTTTTTTTTTTAAGATTTTATTTATTTATTTATTTGAGAGAGAGAGAGAGAGTGATTGAGACAGACCAAACACGAGCAGGGAGGGGGGTAAAGGCAGAGGGAGAAGCAGACCCCCTGCTGAGCAGGCAGCCAGATGCAGACTAGATCTCAGGAACCTGGGATCCTGACCTGAGCTGAAGGCAGACACTTAAACAACTGAGCCATCTAGGTGCCTCAATCCTTTATGTTTTTTCACTATTGACTTACCCTGTATTACCCTGTAATACTTACCTGTATTACCCTATTATGGAGTGCTTTCTTTAACCACTGTATTAAAAATTGTGTATCAACTCTTCAGTTCTCCTTCCTATTTTATATTTCTGTTTAGTATTTTTTGCTTTCTAATATACTATATATTTTACTTATTTTATGCTGTGATTTTGTGTCTCCACCCACTAGCATATGAACTCTATGATGGCAGAACATAGGGCTAGCTGAGGACAAGACCTGAGCTTGGGGCAGCACATTGACAAGTCCTTGAAATAGGCAGAGGGACATTCCCCTATGGACTCAACTGCCTCAATGTTCATACTTTGCTAAGGGCAAAAGGCAATCTTAGCCCAACCCCCAGGAGCCTGTAAGCCTACTTTAACATATAAAAATTCCTTTAGAGCTTTCCTTTATCTCTAAACCCCCAAGATACATGTTGGCAGTCATCCCCCAAGCACATGGTACATCTGAAGGGTCTCATGACTCAGGTTTTATTAGACAGTAATAAGTGACCTTTTCCCAACAATAGCTAGCCCTCTCAAGGTCCCGGAAACCTTGCTTCCAAAATTCCTTGGAGAGTACACTATCCTCAAATTCCTCCCAACTCCCAGGTATATAATCAGCCACCCCTCACAGGCTAGGGCAGCAGCTCTCCCTGCCTATGGGTCCTGTCCCTGTGCTTTAATAAAACCACCACTTTGCACCAAAGATGTCTCAAGAATTCTTTCTTGGTCGTCAGCTCCAGACCTCATCTATTTTCCAAAACTTCATCACTCTAGAAGGGTAGATATTTTAGTTGTTTGCTCACTGCTTATCTCAGGGTCGGGAGCAGGGTTCCAGGCTCACTCGTAGTTAAAACTTGAAAAATTAAACAAGGCACATATTTTAGACTTTAAAACTTACAATAATAAAAAAAGTAGGCGCAGGGATCCCTGGGTGGCTCAGCAGTTTAGCGCCTGCCTTCCACCCAGGGTGTGATCCTGGAGTCCCGGGATCAAGTCCCACATCAGGCTCCCTGCATGGAGCCTGCTTCTCCCTCTACCTGTGTCTCTGCCTCTGCCTCTCTCTCATAAATACATAAATACATAAATAAATAAATAAATAAATAAATAAATAAATAAATAAATAAAATCTTAAAAAAAATAGGGATGCCTGGGTGGCTCAGTGGTTGAGCATTTGCCTTTGGCTCAGGACATGATCCTGGGGTCTTGGGATTGAGTCCCACATTGGGCTCCCTGAGAGGAGCCTGCTTCTCCCTCTGCCTATTGTCTCTGCCCCTCTGTGTGTGTCTCTCATGAATAAATAAATAAAATCTTACAAATAAATAAATTTTAAAAGTTTAATTTTTAAATTTTTTAAAAAGTCAAAGTTTAAAGATATGAAATTGTAACATTTTGATAATAAGTGTATAAAACAAGTCCAACCTCTCTGTAGTTAATTAGTAAAAAAAAAAAAATCACAAACTTTAAATATGTATATATTTGGACACTGTAAATCTTCTTACTAAAATCTATTCTAAGAAAAGAAATAATAATGTATGCAAAGATTTGGCTATAAGGATAGCCATCAAAGTCTTGTTTATGATAATGAAAAAAATTTTAAATCAAAACCTTCAAATTTTTAAATATAGAAACTTAATTAAATGAGAGGCAGTATATTTATACAATGGAACAGTCTACAATAATTAAATTTGTATTTAGATAAATTCTCATTGACAGAAGAACTATTTGCAATATGCTGGTAAATTGAAAGAAACAGTTTATAAGAAGAATATGCTGAATGATATTATTTTTGAAAAAGAAATATATATCCTTCCACATTAGTCTGAAAGGATTGACAGTGGTTTAAGAATGTGGTTTATAAAATGGAGTGGGCCTGTCTTTCTTACCTAATTTTTTAAGAAGATTACTTTTTTATTTTATTTTTGAAGATTTTATTTATCTATTCATGAGAGGCCAGAGAGGCAGAGACAGCCAAAGGGAGAAGCAGCTCCCTGCAGGGAGCCTCATGCGGGACTCGATCCCAGGACGTTAGGATCATGACCTGAGCCAAAGGCAGATGTTCAACCACTGAGCCACCCAGGCACCCCTAAACATTTTTATTTATTAATTAATTTATTATTTATCTTTTTATGATGAGAGAGAGAGAGAGGCAGAGACACAGGCAGAGGGAGAAGCCAGCTCCCCACAGGGAGCCCAATGGGAGACTTGATCCCAGATCCCAGAATCACACCCTGAGCTGAAGGCAGAGGCCAAACCACCGAGCCGCCCAGGTATCCCAAAGTTTAGTTTAAAATAATGATCACATAATACTCTCATACTGGCAAAAATCAAAATTATATTTGTACGGATCTTCAAAAAGCCATTAATAACATACATGTAAAGGATTTAAAGTGTGAGTTGTATATAAATGTTCCCCTTTATGGCATTTTATGTATTTATGATGAGGATCCTGCATTAGTAAGTAGGGGCTAAGGCTCAGAATTTGTATGGAATATTCTCTCTGGGTATTTTAGTTTTTTAACCCTAGCCTGTAGAAGCTGTCTGACTACAGGTAAGACTATCGAAAAAGGTCTTTCGCATGACCACTGACAAGATCACTTACTTTATACCATGCAATGAATCCAGTATTTTGCCTCAGAGATGTAACTTAAAACTAACTCACCTCCCTGCTCTATCTCTAGTAGTAATATACAACCTAGTTCCGTTGAGCAGAAGAAGGGGAAGTTCCCAATCTGGCCAGAATGGAGTGAGGCTGACATAAATGCTGAGAAGTGGGATGCCGGCAAAGGTGCAAAAGAAAAGGACAAAGCAGGAAAAAGCCCTATATTTGTAAGTCCACTTGACTATGACTGGAGTTCATTTGAGTCTTAAATTTTAGAATAAGATTTGTTAACACAGGAATATACTCATTCTTCTCCAGAGCCTCCATTGAAAAGAGAAATTTTCAATTTTGTCTTGGTCCATCTGTCTCCCTCCTTCCTGCCTGTCCTTCCCAGCTGTGGACCTGAACTTTGCTAATCACATTTGAATAAGCAGAAGGAGAGACATAATCAAAGAGTCGTAATGAAATTAAAGGGAAATTGATAGAACAGGTTAGATAGTAGATTTGGGACAGAATTGGGAACCAGGCATTTAGAGAGAGGCCCCAGCACACCTGTGAGCTGTAATCTGGAGATTATAGGAGACTTATTTTTAAACAATGTTACTGTGAGATTAAAAAATTGAATCTTTCTTAATATCCCCCCACCCCCAAGATCTATTTGGATAAAAATCTCAGGTACTCTTTGTTTATCGATGGACATTTAAACATAATAGGCCCCTGAGATTGGAGCTGAGAATGATGTTCCTACATTTTCCAACGATATGATTTTAGTTTCTCTTGCCTATTTAAAAATGTTCACTCTATTTCTAAGGACTTCTTTGTTGAAGATATGAGTCTGGGTTGCATTTTAAATAGGACCCATTTATTTGGTGCAGTGATTCATTCAATAAAAATGTTTATAGAACACAATACAGTTTCAAAACACTAACAAAATTGCCAGAATGACCATGTTGAACTCTGGTGTCTTTATTTGCATAGAGAATTCTAGAATGGTACTTATTAGCAATTACATTTTGTTCACAAAATGAAGAATTATAAACTGCATGATTCATAACATAAATTTGTTTGCAAAAGATAATAAATGTAACTAATTGCTGATTCTGTTAGTACTTGAACAATTTCAAATTAGGAACCTGTGAGGGAATACATTCTTTGTACCATACCGAGAATATTGTGGAAGTTTTATTTATTTTTTTATTTTTTTTATTTTTGGAAGTTTTAGATGAAAAGGGATTTTGAACTCTCTGGGTTCAAATGAAAATGGTCATATGCTATGTATTGTTAATAGAAGTTTACAACTAATGGGGGTTGAGTGTGAATTTACATCAGAAAGATAGATGGTGCAAATCCTCAGTTAAGCATTGAGCTCTAGAAAAGACCTAAAGAGGAGTCACTCCAAAGTGTAAAGTAATAACAGGGAAGAAAAGAGCAGAAGTGCCTGAAAACTTTGGAATGGGAAATAAGATATAACCTGTAATATGTTGGGGACCCTTGGAGAGCAAGTAAGCCTTTATTAGATAACTACGAAAAAAATCTTTCAGATCTCTGGAAGGTTAGGCATCAAATTCTGGAACTCATCAATGTTACTGAAACAAGGCCAAGTCTGTTGGAAGAACATTTATTGGAGGAAAACCACTGAGACTGGAGCAGAAACCTGTGTGCTGGTTACTCGATGCCCATTTCATTTGGGGGCAACAGATAGGAACATTGCTAGCTGAACATCAGACCCCAAAATTGATTTCGTGGCCCTTGGACTATGGAGATGTATAAAACTGCATGATTAGGGAAGCACCAGCCCTCCTCCTGGTGAATCAGGGCTATTCCAATCGAATGGGATACTTGAGAACCTTGGTCAGCACTCCATTCTGCCTCTGCCATCTTCATAAAGTAGAAGAGCAGCAGGTCAAACTCTGGTTATTACAGCAGTGCGAAGGTACCTTCTTGGATGCAACCTTGCTTCCCACACTCAGTTCTGTTCTACACCATTCATGGCTCAGGAAGCAACAGTCCTTCACATGAGTGAGTGGTGGATACCCCAAACCTGGTGATCACACTTCTGTGATGTAGCAGCATGGTAGGTCTTAGCCATGATTTGCAACATCCATGTTTTACCAGGATTAATTACCTTAAGCATCCAACCTTTAGCAAGTAGCTTTGGAACTTTAGAGAAAGTCTCTTCCTTAGATGTGAGGCTAGTGATCAGGGAATCAGCATCAGATAAGCTAACCCATTCCTGTAATTCCAGAATCAGGTCTCATTTCTTTAGCTAAGTGACAGCAACAAACAGACATGATGGGTAAACCAAATTGAGATATATTTAATAAAGCACTGTAAGGTGGATATAAGAAATACAACTAAGGCAAAATGATATGGAAAGATTACCATTAATGTAGCATGGAGAAAAGGGAATCATACCAGATTATGATATGATGAGTCCCCATTTACCTTTTTTTTTCTTCTCAAAGACATTTAATAATTCAAGGTGTGAAAATTAAAGGCCAAGCAGAAAGTAGTAGCCTTAGGGCTTCTGTCAGTTTCTCTGGGCTGGAGAGAGAGAGGATATTGTCTGGGACTGCAAAAGCAGCCAAAACTTGAAATCCCAGAGTTAATTACAGAAACACAGTCTGAAAGTTTTGCATATAATTTTACTTCGAGACATTTACCCGAATCCTATGCTATATGTGTGAGGATTTTGCTGCTGAGAAAATGAGGAAAAAAGCAATAGCTTGGAAGCTAAATAACTTAGAAATGGTGCTATGGCAAGAGTTTGGAATTTAGCGTATACCAAGGTGAAGGGACTTGGACACTTCAACCTTTCAGCTATAGCATTCTGTATTAAGTAAGGGAAAACCAAAACTACACCAGCCCTACCAAATCCTGAGGCTCAGTGTTGATGGAGTAAAGTTCATTTTGTACTTCATCTGTCAGAAAAGAATAAAATCCTCCTCTTTGGAGGAAGACATCATTACTTAGTGCTCATATACATTTTTATATGTGATGTATATTATACAACCAAAATTTACCACATGTGAACAGAAACAGAACTAAGTGGCTGAAAAATAAGAGGAAAAATTAAGTAATAGAAATAGATCCACGGGTAGCTCTGATTTTGGAACTGTCAGATAAGGGACTTTAAAATAACTGGATTAATAATTTGTAAGGGGAAAAAAATGACACGAAGCAACCCCAGAATTCTACTGTGACTCTTGGAAACTTCAGCCTATTTTTCAGGGACTCATTCTTTGATCGTTTTGACTAGATGTTGGGATTACCTTTGTCTTCATCCAAAGTGTTCCAGTCTCTTAAATATGCTCCAGATACATATAGACACTCTGTGTAAAGCTCAGACAATACCCTCAAATATAAACTATTTCTCAGGTTACACTAGCATTAGGATAAAAATATGACTACCATAAAAAATCACAAAATGTTATTTATTTGCTCATGGCACTATTAAGTCAGGTGAAATTTAGTTGTCTCTTTTTTCAATAGCATTGTTTTTGTACTCCCAGCACTTTCTCTTTTTTTGTAAGGACCACCCCCACAACCTGACTACCTTATGAGCTGTGAGAACTTTTACATAGTAGCTACTTAAAGTCTCTCTAATGTACTATATTGCTGGCATCTTAGAGTAGACATTTGGATATTATTCTTCCTCCAGAGCTCACTAATTGACCCACACTAGGGTCTCAAAAATTAATAAATTAATTGCATACTTGGGCATTTATCTCAGAGAAATGGAAACTTATGTTCATATAAAAACCTGTAAACTGTATGCAACAATTTATAGCAGCTTTATAAGTAATAGCCCCAGATAGGACACATGGTAAACAAACAAATATCTGTATCATGAAATATTACTCAGCAGTAAGTAAGAACGAACTATTGATACATGCAACAGCTTGAGTAAATTGAATATCCATGGAATTAGGCAGAGAGGGAAAAAAGCCAACCTGCAAGATTACGTGCTATGTGATTCCATTTATATAACATTATTATTTTTCTGAAGATTTAGTTATTCATTTGAGAGAATGTGTGAGAGAGCAGGAGAAGGGGCAGAGGGAGAGGGAGAGAGAATCTCAAGCAGACTCCATGCTGAGAATGGAACCCAACACAGGGCTGGATCTCATGTCCCTGAGATCATAACCTGAGCTGAAACCAAGAGTCAGATGCTTAACTGGCTGAGCCACCCAGGTGCCCCTCATATAACATTATTGAAATGATAAAATTAATGAAAGAGAGACCAGGTAAATGATTGCCAGGTGGTAGGGATAAAACAGGTGGTAAGGAAGTTGGAGGGTGGGTATGCCATAGAAGCACCTGGGAAGGATCCTTGTGCTGCTGAACTGTTCTATATCATGACTATGTCAGTGTTGGTATCCTGGTTGTGACATTGCACTATAGTTTTGTAAGATTTTACCATGGGAGAAACTGACTAAAGAGAACACAGGAAATCTATTATTTCACATATGGTGTGGTGAATCTATAATTATGTCCCAATGATGTTTAATTTTAAAAATTAATAAATGAAAGTCAGATCAAAAGTTCAAATTTCATTGGCATAATATCATATTTATGATTTTTTTAAAAATCTTTTTATTCAGGTAAACAAAAGAAATCACAATATTTTTAGTGCAAAATATGTCCATATCTGGCTCACCCAAATTGTCTTCCTACTATACCTACTTCACATTTCGAAGCAGCTCATGCTTGTTTGGACTATTTCTTCTGCAATAAAATGTTACTCAACAAAGTTTCTCATTAAATACAGTATGATTAACTTCAGTATTCACCAAATACTCCACAAACTAGCTCTGAGAGCAAACACACAAATTGCTCTATAAATGCTTATTTACTGATTGAATCTATGCGCTTACTAATTTTTATTAGGATTGAGCTGCTTTCATTTTAATAAAACCGTATGGAGAAAAAAATCAATATATTTTTTATATAGCATTTTTTTGAAGACCCTGAAGGAAAGATTGAATTACCACCATCACTGAAAATTTATTACTGGAAACGTCCACAGGAGTTTTTAATTAATCAGGTAAGAAATATCTTCACTATCGAATAAAATACATATTAACTATGGGCTATAATATCTTAGTTGTGAAAATTCTCATTTTAAAAACAATTCAGGGTAAATTTTTCACATGGTATTCAGTAAGAAAAAGGAATTACTTCTTGGTATTTAACAGGAAGAAATGTTTGTCAGCATAGTTTAATATTTCTTCTACTGGCTCCCAAGAGAATATTGAAATTTTTGTTTAGGGTCTTGAATTTTCCTTCTCTACGTGATATCAAAGCATAGCTTAAAATGTTTGGGAAGTTATTCCTTAATTTCGGACAGACTTTCCCTTTAAAGTGATTTTATTCTTTAAAAGTTTTAGCCTTCATAAGCACTGCTACTAATGCAATTTATCCACCATATTTCCAATTACAGCTACAAGCTGAGTCTAATAATCTGAAATTCAAAGATATTCGGGAAAATGAGAAAATGAGAAGATATATTTATTGAATGCCTACTTGTAAGACATTTTAAATAATATAAATCAAATGTACATGAACCATGCCTTTAAATGACTTGTAATGTTAGATTATATTGACATATTGACATGAAGAATATAAATTCTATGGTGTTAATAAAGTGCACTTAGTAATGATGTATTATTAATAATATTCAGGCTCTGTGCAATGGAAGTTGAGAGTTTACATTCCATGAAAATAAAGGATATTAATTCCCTGCAGTGAGAGTGTTTCATATGTGAATAAGTGGCAAAGTTTTATACCATCTCTTTTTCTTTTTAACATATCTTAGTTCTGAGAGATACACTTATATTATAAATTCATCCATGTTGTTAATGGCACCTCTCTCTACATTTATCATAATGCTTCTGCCCATCTCAGCACCTCTGCACTCCTGCACTCTTTATTCTTTTTCTTGATCCTGTGCACAGACTTCTCTTGGGCTATGGACCAGAACAGTCACAACTGAAAGTCTAGCTAACTAGGAAAACCTCAGAATAGTGTTTTTCAAGTTCTAACGTCCAGATTAATGGTGGTAAATACGTTTTACATTGAAACTCTCTAAATGTGGGCATATATAAAGGTTAGACAAAAATTTAGCAAAACAATAATGACCTTTCTGTGTGAGATTTACTCTTTTCTACTCTAAGCAAAAGATGAAGTCTTTTGTGAAATCAAGTGGACATGATTTAAGTCAGAGAGAAGCTAAATTACGAAAAAACTAAAAAGCCTGGATTTAGGATAACCAAAATCAACATGGACTATTCCAACTGAGGAGGTTAACAAGCCCTGACCACTAAGGGAATGATCAGATTTATTTCTGAGAATCCGGTATTGATTGCTCAGGCCCTTGAACGTTGATTATATTGAACAGACGTAAGATGTCCAAAGATGTATTCTGTCTCGGGTACAGGCATAGGGAATAGAGACCTCCATAGAGACTTCTACTTAATATTTGCTGGTTTTTACACACCGTCAGTTTCTACTTTACATTTGTTGGCAGGCAACTATTAAGTTTCACTCCTCAAATTTTAGTTATTCAACATTTATTTAATCTATATTCAATTTTAATGTTGCCAAAGAGTATGGGCATTTTAGAAGTACAATTAGCCAAACTGGAATTTAAATATGTATTTTTGTATAAAATATTTTATGCAATTTATATATATGTAACTTACTATAATCATGAATTATAAACATAAGATTGAATCCAAGCCTTCAAGGTAATTTTGGGTTAATTTTTTGGACATAAAATATTTTACTGAGTTTTCAAGATGCTACTTACCATATGTGATTGAGAGTAGTTGGTGGCATTAGTTTCCATGAAAATGTTTTATTAATCAAAACCATATTTATGTTAATTTTATATGTTAAGTATATAAGCTTGATATGAATTTTAATGAATTTAAAAAACCTGTTATGAATCGTATTTTCCCTTATTATGTTTATTCCTTAGTGGTCTAAATACATAAAATCATCTTTAGATATGTACCACTTAAATAATGACCATCAAATGATATTTTTTAAATATAAGAGGATTTGAAATTGGCCAAGATTTTAAAAACCTGTCATACCTAATATTTTTATCAAAGGGATGAAGATATCTTTCCTGCTAGCATGTATTAACTAAGCTTCAGGTTTAATTTGAAAGGTTAATTTAAATATCAATTCATTTTTTAAACTCTGAGATTGTGTGTGTATGCATGCTGAGATTATCTGCATATATTATATCTTACGACATTTCATTTTTATATGAAAATGCTGTGTTTGATAGGCATTACCTTATTAAGTGAATGTCACCTGTAGCTCCAACAGGGTTATTTTATGGAATAATGAGCTTTTTTTTTCTTTTAATTCTTCTGGTTGTGAGGAATTAAATCAGGTTTGACTTGTTTATATCACATGAAACTCTTATTTCATTCAGCTACATTTCCTTTATTTTTCCTAAGAAGTAATATTCCTTTTTATATATATATTTTAATTTCAGGCTCCAGTAGTTGTGAAAAATGAAATCCTGTTTGACTTGTTTTCAGCAAATGAACATTTACTCTGCAGTGAGGTATGTAGGGAAGTTTTAACTGAAGGTGATTGCAGAATAACTCACAGGCCTGCTTCAAACAATTCCGACGGTCAATTTCAATTCCTTTGCTCACCTCTAAGTTTTGATATAACTCAGGATTTTAAACACTAGATATTCAAAGAGGAAGATAAGCCTCTTCAATTGAGTTTAATGAGCAAATGGTGGGAAAATGTTAGTATTAGCATTGCTGTGCCCTGTTCTCCTTCCCACAGACCCATGGTAGCTGGGATCTCATAATCTGAGAGCACTTCTGCTCTTGTTTTACATGCCTAACAATTGACAAATTGCTGTGGAACTTGCTCTGTACTGTGCTCAAGAGCAGGTTTTCCTGATGTTGTTTGGCTTGCTAATGCAGGGAAAATCTCCCCTAAACATCTCTCCACTCTGGCTTTTACCCTTCAGAAACAGACCTGTTCCACTCCCCTAAGGCGATTATATCAGAAGCAGGGCAATTTTTAAAAAATTATTTTCTCCCAGAAAAAAATTCGTCCTCTTTTTTAAAAAAAGATTTATTTATTTATTCATGAGAAACAGAGAAAGAGAGAGAGAGATAGAGAGAGAGAAAGAGAGAGAGATGCAGAGACACAGGGAGAGGGAGAAGCAGGCTCCTCACATGGAGCCCTATGCGGGCCTCAATCCCGGATCCCAGGATCACTCCCTGAGCCGAAGGCAGATGCTCAACCGCTAAGCCACCCAGGTGTCATCCAGAAAAAAATTCGGACCCAGTCAGAATAGTCATTATTGATTCAAACATTTTGTCTTTCTTATCTTAAATATCTTGACCAGTATTAAGGTCAAAACATTGATTTCTTTAAAAACAAAAACAATTGATTTCTTCAACTTGTATGGGTTAGTGTAATGTTATCTCTAAATTATTTTATATTTTATATTTTAGGCTAAAATATGCTCATCTTATGATCCAAAGCATGCATAGACTTTAGCTTTTCATTTTTTTAAGGAAGTATAAAATATTCAATAGCAAAATTCCCAGATATACATACAAGAAGATATTTGATTTACCTTTTTCAACTAAACTAAACTTGAAGAAATGTCCTAGATAATGTAAATTAAGGAAAACATTAATCTTATAAGGTTAGTCTCAAGTATTTAATCTTCTTATCAACCAGGCAATTAAACATGAGATGATTATTTCAGAAAATCCGATACTACTAAGGGTAATATCTTACTTAACACCCACTGTGACGCAGAGATTTTTAATACATTATTTCTATTACCTATAAAATGCTGAAAAATAGATAGTATAATCTGCATTTTACAGACTGCATTACATAAACTGCAATTTAGAGACAGTGAAATGACATGCCCCAGAGCAGAAGGATATGAAGAAAGATCCAAATTCTGGTCTCTGTTTCTGCTCTGAAGCTCAGCTCCCCACTGTGCCTTGCTGCCTGTTGAAAACTCTGCAAGTGGGAGTTTTACTTAGAGCATTTCTGTATCTACAGATTGGCATATGAAATATGAGACTTAGGGAATATTTCAATGTGTATGCAATTTTAATTCTTTCTCATATCTCATTCATTGTCGAGCTGATCCTATCAACAAAAGAGATAATTTTCTTCTCAAACTTCTCAACATTTACAGATGAGTAACTTAATCATTTATAAAGAGTTAATTCCAAAATAAAATTATGACAACTTTCAGAAGCATTCAGTCTCCCCACCCCACCCCACCCCCCTCAAAGCTGAAATGAAAATCAATGTCAAAAGGAGGTCAATGTCAAACTGCTGATAGTTTACTCTGGATAACAGCTCTTCCCTAAGAGTATATTTAGCATTAAGTCTTTTTCACTTGTACTGTGACTATATTTCCTGACAACAAAGGCAATAGATACAACTTTATTCTGTAAGTCAGAAATCAAAATATGGAGCATGTTATGTGCAGAATTTAATATTACCATTGGAAGTAGATTTTTGACTGGTTTCCCTCCTAGATTACATACCAACAACTGAAAACACTTGATTAACATTAGTGGCTTTTTTCTCTAGCTGATGAGATGGATTATCAGCGAAATCTATGCAGTGTGGAAGATCTTCAATGGAGCTACTTTGAACAATTATTTTAAAGGGACTGCAGCAGAACCTCCTATTCTTACCTGGAAGCCCTGGGAACACATCTACTCTCTGTGCAAGGCTGTGAAAGGTCATATGCCTTTATTCAATAGCTATGGAAAGTATGTTGTGAAACTTTACTGGATGGTAAGTAAGTTCACATTCATGTGCATTAAAATGTGTCCTTCATATTGACATATATTTGTCTTACACGCTGTTTCCTAGGCTAATACAAGATCGTGCAGTTTATACGGGACATCAATTGTGCGGTTACTTGGAAGACGTGCCCTACATATGTAATTTGGGACCAATAACAAACATCGTTGTTTGTCTTGTGACACCCACATGCTCTTTACACTGGTGTTTCTTGGAACATGGAGGGGTGGTCCTCTGCATTCTTTGTCCTCCCAGGCAGGCTCTATTCTTTCCTCCTCTCTCTGTGATGTGATATGAACTCTTGAACAGAGGGAGTGTTCGAGCATGGTCTGTTCTTTCTTTCCTGGTATTTGCTGCTACTGAGAGGCTTGGTCCCACCCAATCTTTGCCCTGAACTTGAGATTTCTTCTCATGCTAACAAATCTTACCTTGACAAAAAGTTTTTGCTTCTGCCTGAAAGGGAGCAAAAGGAATAATAGAAATAGAGAATTAAAAATCCCCTAGTTAATAAGGCACAGTAGGCTCACACCACGTTTAGCAACACTCGACTATGAAACACCTTTGAGTTTTTGTTGATGGAGTGGTCTTTCTAAAGGCCCAGACTCAGAGGCAGGGACAGCTATATTATTTGCAGGGCTCCTTGTTAAAAAATTATTAGATGATAGCAACACTTAAAAAAATGGGCTCCTTCTTAGTGTGATGTTCCTTGTGACTATACAGTTTGTATACCCATGAAGCTGATCTTGGTCACTAAAGAAGAATGCTTTTGAACATTTGAGGATGTGGGGGAGTATGAAAAGTTAATCATTCCATTCTATATATCTAAGAGCATGACTTTTCCCCCAGTGAGCCAGAGCCTTTCCTGGAATGGGGAATACTAAAAAGCCAATGCTTAGGAATTGATGGGCTCATTACAACAGAAAGGTAAAAGTAAAGAAGGTAATATTAGCCTCTGATCTCTAAAATAGGACTTTTGGTGTTTTGATGTTCACTGCAAGATAATAGACTTTGAAAGTCAAAACTTTATGAGGAAAGAAAATGATTTCCTAAATGCCTTTATCTTCCGTATTTACCAATCAGAAGGCAGATTTGTCAGACAAGAGTTCAAAGTTTTAATGTGCACTAAGGGGTGAGAGAGAGGATAGGGTATTAAGAAGGTGGATGCGCTGTGGATAAGGTTGAGAGATTACAGAGTGAAGGCAAATGTGGGAAGAATGAGGAGCTCACATGCCTGGGTATTTGCTTCCCATTCTCCCCTTCCACACATTTGCTTACACTTGAGATGGGAGTGAGTTCAAAACCATTAAGAATTACAAAGCAGCATCAGTAGACTATTAAACCAACCCTGTTAGTTACTTTCTCTGTTTCTTGACATCCTTCCTTCTTTGCAAATTTCCTTTTGGACAGAGGCCAACATTTATTAACACTACATTCCATTTTACAAGGAAACTGTGATTGATTTCTCTTTGTACTGATTCTTCATAAGCCCAAACCCCCTTGGATTCAGAATTTTAAAAAATATTTTAATACAATTTGAAATTTGGGATCCCTGGGTGGCGCAACGGTTTGACGCCTGCCTTTTTTTTTTTTTTTTGCAATGTTCAGATACAAATCAGGAGCCAGGCACACAACCCAGACAGCAGCTACCAGGGTGAATGCTGCAGCTCCCTACTCCCTACATTTTTATTTAAAAATACATACAACATGGATGTATCCCAGGATCCTGGAGACCCGGGATCGAATCCCACATCAGGCTCCCGGTGCATGGAGCCTGCTTCTTCCTCAGTCTGTGTCTCTGCCTCTCTCTCTCTCTCTCTGTGACTATCATAAATAAATAAAAAAAAAATACAATTTGAAATTTCATTCTGAACCAACCATTTAAGGAGTCTAGATAAGGTAGTCCTTGGGAGAAGAGGCGCCTGATGTCCAGTGACTTCTTCTGGTTGCTCACTCGTCTCACCTGAGGAATGGCTTGTGGGAGCTGCCACTAAGCTGTTGAGCACTGAGATACAACTTGTTACTTGTGGATTATTTTTGTGAGCAATTTGTTGGTGCTGGTGGCTGAAGTGCCAGACCATATTCCTGCTCAGTGATACTAAAAAAAGAAAAAGCTTGACTGGCTCTCAGCATTTCTAGATCTACTTGTTGGTCCACAGACCCTTTAGGATCCATTGCACACAGAGGCAAAGGGACCACATCACTCAAGATAATAGACACCAAATATGACATGGAATGAATACGGATGAAAATAAAATATGGTGACCATGTAGAAGAATCTAGAGAAAGTTCTGACAAAGAGTACATTCTCAACACTATTAGTGTCCTTTCATTCATTTATTCCTTCCTTCCCTCTTTTCCCCTTCCCATTCCACTCTGAAAGCCAAAGGAACAGATCCTTCCTCTCTCTGCCTCTCACTAGCACCAGGGGAAAAGCACCTGATCAATGCACTGGGTGCTTACTGCCAACTATTCTTACGTGAAGATGTGAAGATGAAGGGACATATAGAGATGGTGGCAATGCTGTGTCCCACTGCTCCTGCAACATGGCCTTGCTGTGTGTCCTTTGCTCAAACTTGCTTAATTCCTACCAAGTTCTGATGCACAGTCCTCCAGTATCACGTCAAATCTGTATATCCCTTATACACCTCTTGAATTGCCTATGTTGTGCCTAGTTATAAAACAGGTTAAGGTTTTGTTAACACTTGCAGTTGCAAGTGTTCTTTTATATGTTGCAGATAATCACATAATGTGGGTGTAGAAGAAGTGCTTTGAAATTTCTTTTAACCTTACATCTTCCACCCAAATTGAGTTTTGTAATTTTTATGTAGTCAATTATGTCATTATTTTTCTTTTTTTAAATTTTTATTTATTTTATGATAGTCACACACAGAGAGAGAGAGAGAGAGAGAGAGAGAGGCAGAGACACAGGCAGAGAGAGAAGCAGTCTCCATGCACCAGGAGCCCGAGGTGGGATTCGATCTCGGGTCTCCAGGATCGCGCCCTGGGCCAAAGGCAGGCGCCAAACCGCTGCACCACCCAGGGATCCCTGTCATTATTTTTCTTTATTGAGTGTAGGATATTTATGTTATTTAAAGTAAGATATCACTGGGGGCCTGGGTGGCTCAGCCAGTTAAGCATCTGCCTTTGGCTCAGGTGCTAATCCTGGGGTCCTGGCGTAGATCCCCCCTCTCCCATGGGGCTCCCTACTCAGTGAGGAGTCTGCTTCACTTCTTCTCCCTCTGCCCCTCCTCCCTACCCATGTACTCTCTCTCAAATAAATTTTAGAAATTAATAAAGTAATATATCACTATCTCAAGAATATAAAAATATTTCCCCTTATTTATCTATTATTTTAAGCTATTTTTTAAAATTGGTTTATCTTGGGATCCATCCCCTCTCCCTCTCTGCCCTGGAACTACCTAGCCCTCCTAGAAGTCTTCTGGATAAAAGGACATAGGGCACCTGGCTGCCTCAGTTGGTGGAGCATGTGATTCTTGATCTCAGAGTCATGAGTTCAAGCCCCACATTGGGCTTGAGAGTTTTCAAACAAATAAGAAATAAGACTTGAAGAAATTGAAAAGGACCAAAGACATCTCCATCAAGGATCCTGGGGGATCCCTGGGTGGCGCAGCGGTTTAGCGCCTGCCTTTGGCCCAAGGCGCGATCCTGGAGACCCGGGATCGAATTCCACGTCGGGCTCCCGGTGCATGGAACCTGCTTCTCCCTCTGTCTCTGTCTCTCTCTCTCTCTCTCTGTGTGACTATCATAAATAAATAAAAATTAAAAAAAATATGTTTATCTACAGCAAGACCTGGTTTATTTTTTACTTGAAGTCTCAGCTAATTGCCCCAGGATTATATATTGAATGGTTTACCGTTTATCTCCTAATTTAAAAAACCACTTGATCATACATTACATTATAATATGGACTTGTGTTTCTTTCTGGATTCTATTTTCTTTTATTTTTCTTGTCCTTTTTTGTTTTTTGGGAGAGAGAGGGGGATTATGGGACAGGAGGGGTAGGAGAAGAGAGAGAGAGAGAGAGAGAGAGAGAGAGAGAGAGAGAGAGAGAGAATCCCAAGCAGGCTCCACACCCAGTGCAGAGCCTGATGTGGGGCTCAGTCCCACTACTGTGGGATCATGACCTGAGCAGAAATCAAGAGTTTGACCCTCAACCAACTTAGCAATCCAAGCACCCTTTTCTTAATTGTTATGAATTTATAGTTTGTTTTGATTTTTAGAACAAGATCCACCTAATATTCTTTTGCTTTAATATTTTCTTGGCATATATGCTTTTTGAATAAACATTTTTATTGGTATTTATCTTTGAATACATTTATAATTATGTATCCTTTATTCTCTATAAAAAAGGGTTTAGTGCTTATTATCCTGCTACACCTTCTCCTCTCTTGAGTATTTTATTTTGATTCATTTTTAATTCAGCTGGAATATGCAATCTAGAATTTTATTTATATAGGATATATATATGCTGTATATTTTGGGTAATTTTAAATATTGAGGTCTATTTTCTTTTGTTATATGAATGATAATTTGCATACATATGGAGTACTTAGATAATACTTTTTTGTTTTAGAACACAACAGACAATACCTGAGTATCTTTTGGTTTTAATGTTAAAAACACTCATTTTGAGGCCTTTACTCTACACCATATCTGAAACCATGACAGTTTATTCTCACCTGTCCCTGCTTCATTTTTCTCTAGAGTCCTGAGTTTGGAGCATCCCATGCCCCATTCTCTTAGGAAATTCATTAGTATATGTAAAAAAATGTAAGAAGCTATAGTCCTCTAAATGCTTTCTTCAGGCATTTTGCTTAAAGGTACATTTCTTATATTCATATATTGGTCCAATCTACAGGTTTTTAAAAGATTATTGAAGTATAGATGACACACAAGTTACATTAGTTTCAGGTATGTAAGATAGCAGCAATTCAATAAGTTTATACATTATGCTCTGCTCACCACAAGTGTAGCTACCATTTGTCACCTTAAATGTTGTTACAATATCATTGACTATATTCCCTGCACTATTTTTGTCTACCCACATGACTTATTCATTCCATAACTAGAAACCCGTATCTCCCACTCCCCTTCACCCATTTTTCTTGTCCTTCCACTTCCTCCGCTCTGGTAACCACCAGTTTGTCCTCTGTATTTATGGGTCTCTTTCTACTCTGTTTGTTTATTTGTTTTGGTTTTTAGATTCCATGTATTAGTGAGATCATATGGAATCTGTCTTTCTTATTTCATTTAGCATATCCTCTAGGTCTATCTATGTTGTCACAAATGCCAAGATCTCATTCTTTTTTTATGGCTGAGTAATATTCCACTGTGTGTGTGTGTGTGTGTGTGTGTGTGTGTGTGTGTGTGTATTCCACATCTTCTTTATATATTCATATATTGATGGACATAGTTTGCTTCCATATCTTGTCTATTGTAAATAATGCTGCAATAAACATAGGGGTGCATATATCTTTTCAAATTAGTGTTTCTGTTTTCTTTGTTTTTCTAGTAGTGGTATTACTGGGTCATGTTGCATTTCTATTTTTAATTTTTTAACCTCCATACTATTTTCCACAGAGGCAGCACCAATTTACATTCCCAGCAACAGTGCACAGGGGTTTCTTTTTCTCCTCTCCAACACATCTTATTTCTTGTCTTTTTTATCCTAGGTATTCTTTCACATGTAAAGTGATATCTCATTGTGGTCTTGGTTTGCATTTCCCTGGTGATTAGTGATGTTGAGCATCTTTTTCTATGTCTGTTGACCTGTATGTCTTCTTTGGAAAAATATCTATTTAGAGTCCCTGTCAAATTTTCAATTGGAATATTTGTTTTTTGTTATTGACTTTTATAAATTCTTTGCATATTTTGGATATTAACTCCTTATTGTATATATCATTTGTAATTATCTTCTCTCATTCAGTATGTTGCCTTTTTTGTTTATAGTTTTGTCTGTTGTGGAAAGCTTTTTATTTTGGTATAGTCCCATAGTTTGTTTTTGCTTTTGTTTCCCTTACCTTGGGAGATATATCCAGAAAATGTTTCTATAGCTGAAGTCAAAGAAATTACTGCCTATGTTTTCCTCTGAGAGTTTTATAAATTCAAGTCTCACATTTAATCCATTTTGAGGCCTTTCATCCATTTAGAATTTTTTTGTGTGTATGATGTAAGAAAGTCATCCTATGTCATTCTTTCACATGTAACTGTCCAGTTTTCCCAGCACTATTTATTTAAGACACTATCCTTTCCCCATTATATAGTTTTGCCTCCTCCTTTCTCATAGGTTAACTGACTGTATAAGCATGGGTTTACTTCTGGGCTTTCTATTCCACTTCATTGATCTATGTGTCTAATTTTGTGCTAGTGCCATACTGTTTTGACTTCCATAGATTGTAGTCTACTGAAATCTGGGATTGTGATACCTCCAGCTTTGTTGTTCTTTCTTTCTTCTTTCTTTCTTTCTTTCTTTCTTTCTTTCTTTCTTTCTTTCTTTCTTTTCTTTCTTTCTTTTTTTAAGATTTTACTTATTTATTCATGAGAGACACACAGAGAGGCAGAGACACAGGCAGAGGGAGAAGCAGGTTCCATGCAGAGAGCCCGACGTGGGACTCAATCCCAGCACCCCAGGATCACACCCTGGGCTGAAGGCAGTGCTAAACCACTGAGCCACCCGGGCTGCCCTGTTGTTCTTTCTTAAGATTGCATTCACTATTTGGGGTCTGTTGTGGTTCTGTACAAATTTTACTATTATTTATTCTAGTTCTGTGAAAAGCATTGTTGGTATTTTGATAGGGGTTGCGTTGAATCTGTAGATTGCCATGAGTAGCATGGACATTTTAACAAAATTAATTTTTCTAATCCATGAGCATGGAATATCTTTCCATTTGTTTGAGTCATCTTCAATTTCTTTCATCAATGTTTTATAATTTTCAGAGTAGAGGTCTTTTTTTTTTCTAGAGGTTTCACTAGGGATTAAAATATACATGCTTAGCTTATCATAAACCAGTAATAGCAGCATTTTCCACTTAAATTGGAATATAGACACTCTTCCATGATTTGAGGCCCTTTCTTTCCCTTTCTTTATAGCATAGCTATCTAGATATTTTCTTTAAACATATTCAGAACCTGCTCATAAATGTTGCTTTTAAATGTGAAATGTAATTTTTAAAGCTCAAGAGCCAAAGGATACTTTATTGTATTTAGTCATACATGTGTTTATATTTTTCTTTGCTCTTTCTTCATTCTTGATGTCCTAAGATTTATTGCATTTCTGTTTTTTTTTTTTTAATTTCCTTTCACCATCTTTTTTGGGACTGGTCTCTTGGTGATAAATTATCTTAACTATTTTGTCCAAAAATGTCTTTTTTCTTTAACTTATTTATTTCAGTGAGAAAGAGTGCAGGGGAGAAGGGCTGTGGAAGAAGGAGGGAGGAACTCAAGCAGACTCCATGCTGAGCACAGAGCATGACATGGGGCTCAATCTCACAACCCTCAGATCAGACCTGAGCTGAAACCAAGAGTCAGATGCTTAACTGAAAGAGCCACCCAAGCATTTCCTTGTCTAAAAATGTTTTATTTCATAACACTTGATATAGTGTTGTGGGTTGGCAGGCCTTTTTCTCAGCATTGACAACTAGTTGGATCCTTCTGGCTTTTGTGGTTTCTGAAGAGCAATCTGGTGTTCTTTTTCTCACTAGCTGAATTTTAAGGCATTTTTCTTTGTCCTGAGTTTTCAGAAGTTTGAATTTCATGTGTCTGGGTATAGATTTCTTTGAGATTATCCTCTTTGGGATGTTCTGAGCTCCTTGAAACTGTAGTCATATCTTATGACAAATTTGGAAAGTTTTCAGCCATTATTCATTTAAAAATATTTTCAGCTCCACATTCTCTTTTCCTCATTTTTGGGGACCCCGATGACATGCATGTTATATCTTCTTTCATTGTCTCACAGATCTTTGAGGTTCATATCATTTTTAAAAATCTATTTTTCCTTGTTGCTCATAATTTCTATTAAAATAACTTTCAGTTCTGTAATTTCTTTGCCATTTATATCCTGCTATTGTTCTTTCCCTATGAAGGTTTTGTTTGTTTAAGTTCAAAATTTCTGGTTATTTCCTCTTTTACATTTTTTATTTCTTTGCTGAGATATTCTATTTTTTATTTGTTTCAAGAGTAGTCATAATTACTTCCTGGAGCATTTTTATGACATCAGCTTTAAATTTCTTAACTAAAAATTCCACATTCCCTGTCCTTTTGGCATTGCAGTATGTTGATTGTATTTGCTCATTGAAATTTAGATTTTCCTGGTTTTTGCATGATGAGTAATTTTGAACAGTTTCCTGGACATTTTTAGTGTTCTATTTTATGACTAGTTTCTAATTAAATTTTTTATTTTAGCACGTAGTCAACCTGTTTAGATTCAGAGTACACATCCTGGCTCATTTCTGTGGGCTGTGTTTCAAATGTTAATTTAGTTTATAAAGCCTGTGCTTTGCTACTTCTCTCTGCCACTCTTGTTTGTTATCCAGATGATAAGACTCCATCCTGCAGTATCCTGAGCACCACCAGGGGAGGAGGTGGTATACTGCTTCATTCCTGCCTGGGTAGAGTGTAATCAGAGTTCTTCCAACAGTTTCTACAAATTTTACAGTTTCTAATGCAGAAAGCACTTCCTCTTTACTGCAGGAAAAAGATAGAGGTCATAATTCTGCCCACTGACTCCCCTGGGAAGGGAAACTGCCTTGTTTACTTCAGGAGGTCACAGAAGTCAGAGTTCCACCTTCGGGCCCATATGGGAGGGGCACCACCTGTTACTGCGGAAATGGTGGAAGTGCAGTCAGGGTTCTGTCTACATAATTATGCTCGTTTATGTATTTGCTCAAATCACTGTCCTTGATCCTTTGTAATTGTGATTGATGCTGTTACTTAAGAAAACATTTTTTATTATCCCTTCAGCATGGTCGTGGGAGGGAGAGGATATAAATTTATGTAGCCATTTAGTTATCTTGATCTAGAATTCAGGTGTGGAAGATATTAAAGTTTGAACATGACTATATTCTAGAGTAACTTGGTAATTTATATTTATTTTAATAATAGAGGTGTCCTTTTTCATAAGCATGCTAAGTAATTAGTTATTTAAAATTATGTCGTGTTAACACAGTAAACTCAGTAGAAACGGCCTGATGTACATCATTTACATGCAGTTAAAAAAAAGTATAAAAATGTTTCAGTGTTCTATGATAAGGTCTCAAATAAACTCAGTGTTCTATGATGGCATCTCATATATATATAATATTTATGTTATACATATATTTTAAAGATATTATTTATTTGAGAGATAAAGAGAAGGAGCACACACATGAGTCAGGGAAGGTCAGAGGGAGAGGGAGAAGCAGACTCCTCACTGAGCAGGAAGCCCGAATCAGACTCTATCCCAGGACCTGGCAATCATGACCTGAGCTGAAGGCAGACCCTTAACCGAATGAGCCACCCAGATGCCCCTATATATATAATATTTAATTTCTTCATAAGCTTTAAGGAAGCACCCCAACCAATATACTAATATTAAAGAATAAAAAAGTCCTAAGAACGTTATTATGTCCTGTTAAATTATGTTTTAGATATGTAATACTGAACACTTATCCCTTTGTATTTTTCACAATAGCGCTTTTGAGATGCAATCATATGCCATGCAATTCATCTATGTAGACTTATAGTTCAATGGTAATTAGTAATCAAAGCATTCTCTTTTTTTTTCCAAAGCATTCTCAATTGAAATATGTTATTGATCAGCTGGAAGCAGATGATATTCATTGAACTGGTTTAACTTAAGTTCTTATAGCAGCTTAAAACTTTTCCTTCATAGGGATCCAGTTGGTTCCTTCAAAAATTTTTTTTGAAAATTAAAATAAAGAAAGGGTACTGCTATTATCACTTTTTTATTGTGGTAAAATATTTGTAATGTAATATTTAGCATTTGACCACTATAAATGTACAATTCAAAGGCATTAAATATTTTTACAATGTTGTACAGCCATCACCACTATCTCTTTCTACAACTTTTTCATCATCCCAAACACAAACTGTACCTGTTAAACCTATTAAACAATAATTTCTCAATCCCCTCTTCTCTCAGCCCCTGGTAACCTCTATTATGCCTTTTGTCTCTGTAAGTTCACTTTTTTCCATATATGTCATATAGGTAGAATTATACAATGTTTGTCCTTTTGGGTCTGACTTATTTCACTGTGTATTCCTTTGGGTCATATCCTTTGAAATTAGAAGAGAGAGTGGCCAAACACCTGTGCTTCAACCCTGTCTTGCCCTATATCATCTCTTAGGGAAGAAAGAAAGACACTGCAACCAGGAAAGAAGGCGTATCAACTCACAGTTATACATGCCATACAAAGAAACCATGTTTCATCCTATTGTTCCTATCTACTTGGGAACTGTAGACTGTTTTTTGAATCTGTAGTTCAGATGTTACCTTCTTGTGAAGCTTTCCACCAGCAATATTTGTCACACTTTCTTTTCTGGTCCTAGAGCACTTTGAACACATTATATTTCATGTTGTTTGCATATATGCCTTCCCTCACTAGATTCTTTGCAATTCAATGGTTTAGGCCATGTGTTGTGCAGGTCTTTAGGTTCACAATGTTTGTATCACTACTGAAAATATTTCTTGCTCAAAAGAATAAATCTATGATAAAATTTTGCATGTAAAACCAAAATTAAAAAAATATATAGTTTTTGACATAATTATTAATATTATCATTTGTCTTTTTAAACTTTTAATTGTGAAGTAATATGTATACAGGTAAATATATAATGATTTTATTAAATAAAGTATTAACTTCATCAGATCAAAATTAGATCTTTAATTAGGAGTAGAAGGAATCTGGTAATTGGAAGTTTAATATCACTTAGTCTAGCAGGATAAATAATTACTTATATTTGGAGAATTTGTGTTATGACTATATAGAGTTATTAATTACAGCCAAAATTATCCATGGCAGTATAATGTTTTGGTTCTGCTATTTGAAACACTTTAACAATAACACATTACTGAATTATGAAGATGGGGCACCCAAGAATGTGTTTGCAAGAACACATAAATAGTGATGCTATCGATATAGTTAGGGATGTGCTGATATTAAATAAAATGGTCAGCAAAAATTCTCAGCTGTAGTAGAACTGAAAACCAGTATGCCAGGCTATAGATGTAAGAAGATAAAGTAAAATTTAAAAATCAGTAAAGAGTAACATCAGTGGTGTACAATAATGGATGAGAAAAAAGAATGTAAATCACTGACATATTCTTTTTTTTCTTATGTTTAGGGTTGCTGGAGAAAGATAACTATTGATGATTTTCTGCCTTTTGATGAAGACAACAATCTATTGCTTCCAGCCACAACCTATGAAACTGAACTCTGGCCAATGCTTTTGTGTAAAGCTATCATTAAGCTGGCAAATGTTGAGTATGTAGAAGGAAGAATGATCACTCACTTGTATAAAAACAAAAAGACAAACAGCAAACAACTATACAGCTATATTACATAACTTTATTTTTTTAAAAAAATCAATTTAAAAGATCTTTCTTTCCAAACAACGTGAATATTCTAGTATAAAAATGAATATGCCAAAACCACTAATTTGAAATATTGGGTTAGCCAGCAAAAAGACAAAATTCTCTCAAGAGACAATACTCAAAAATTATTCTATATCCAATGCTTTCTTATGATGAATGGCAAGTAATCATGAAAAATAATGTTTCAGCTTAATGTGAGAAAGAAGTTGTTTTGTAGGAGATAATATTGGTTCATCTAAATACTGAATAATACATCCCAGAATCCAGTTCAAGGTTTAGGTTCTGCATATGCAGCAAAAATTTACTAATATTGAAAACCTGAACTCTTCTGAGGGATGTCAGTTGCTCCTCATGTAACATTGGTCCCTTTTAATACATTTGTGATGAAAACTACTCATATTTGCTTCAATGCTCTTGTGAAATTTGCTTGTGTCTTCCATTCCTGCAGGTCTTGTGCACCAACATAGAGGCCATGTCTGCCATGCTTATTCTCTTGGCTTCCATCTAGAGACCCTAGGTCAATCCATCCCCATCCTAACCATGCAAAAATAGCTTAGATGCTTGACTTGCCAAAGCATGGCAACTTTGTATCATTGCTGACTGGGAGAATTTTCACATCCAGCTTGCATTTGATGACTTTTGCCCTCCTGCAGGGTGTGGGAGCATCTCATTCTCAACTGAACACCCACATGCTCTAACAGAGACTACTTTGCTCAAAGCTCAGCCTTCTCCCCTTCAGTAAACAGAGCCTTGTCCATCAGAAGCCTGCTCAGGTTTTCATGGATTTTCCTTTTTTTTTTTCCGAAGGCTACACAACAAAACCAGCCACTCCTACTGTCATCCTTGTCATCTCTGTTTTCTATCATCAACCCTTGATTCTCTGTTTGGAATTTGTTTCACCTAGTTCACAGCTCTTAATTTCAATGATTTTTTAAAGAACTCAGCCCAGATCTTTTAGGTAGCTGAATTGTACTAAGTATTCACACTGGTGACAGCTATGTTTGTTTGTTTTGAAAGAACATAATGTTTCTCATGTTCCTAATTCTCAGACCTAACTTGAAGTTCTGAGATTTAGAGCTGAATTAACATCAGTGAAGTGTTAAACATGTGACCTGGAAAGTTGGAGTGGCATTGGGTCTTTCTTAAAGAGATAGTTGCATAGAATTTTATAGCAACCTAAGAAATAGAATTATTTTTATTAAAAAAAAAAAAACAGATAAATCCAGCATGAAAATAAAGGACCACACTAAATGTAAGACATTTCTGAAGCTTTCTAGTGGACACCTGTATTGTGTTGTACAATTTGCATCTGTCTGTGTATTTATTTTTCACAGATTTTATAGTCCATAGTAATTATTTTCATATGAGTTTTAGCTTTCTACATTAAAAAATTAACATGTAGTAATTATGTCAATATCATTGTGAGCTATGAAAAGGACAGAATATTATCTTTATGAGGTTTGCATAGTTGTTCCTAAATATGATTTTCCACAGAGGAGTTTAGACTAGACTGTGAAATGCCGCAAGAGATTTTTGTTATTTCTGATATATATATAGACATATCAAAATTCATAATCTATAAACAACGAACCTATGCAAATTTATAAATTATAGAACATGTGACTATGGTAATAAAATTTCTTTCTGAAAAAGCACATGTATGGTCAATACCACCAATCACCACTATTGCTACATGATGGACTGAAATTGTGACCCCTGGCCAGAATGAGCACATGAGAGAGACAGAGAGGCAGAAACATAGGCAGAGGGAGAAGCAGGCTCTTCGCAGGAGCCCTATGTGGTACTCAATCCTGGATCCCAGGATCACGACCTGAGCCAAAGGCAGCTGCCTAAACACTGAGCCCCCAGGCATCCCTATATTTTTAAAATAAATATGAAATTCTATCTTTGAATCTCCTTAAGTGCTTTAACAAAACAAATCTGTTTTGTTGGAATGGTATTTTCTTATATTTTAATATGTAATAACCAATGTTACATTTTTTATCATCATATCACTGTTTATTAAATATTCTTAGTCCTCATACCTCTCTGTGTTTCTTTTCAAATGTTAGTAACTATAATTTTGTTTGCTCTTTTAGCATCCATGTAGCAGAGAGGAGAGAACTAGGGGAGTTCACTGTTATCCATGCACTTACAGGATGGTTACCAGAAGTGATTTCTCTCCAGTAAGTTTTACTGTTAAGTTCTTCATATTTTTTTTCCTTCGTCTCCAGTAATGTTTGCTTAACTAAGATATTCTTAATATTTAACTAATTATTCTTAATCTTTAAGCAAATGTCAAGAAATGACACATACTACAGAATGTTTGTGAAAATAATATTTTATAGTATTACATTTAATTTCTGGAGAATTTCAGAATAAATTCTGTTTTCTTAAAAAGACTATGCATTTAATCTTTAAATATCTGAATTACAAATATTAAAACAATATTAATTTTTTATTATGGTAAAATATTTACATGCATCCCTTTATACTTACACAGTTGCTACAGAAACATAAAGGCAACTTTTAATTAACTACACATACTAGGAAATGATAATAATGAAACACCTATTAGGCATTAGACACTTTAATGTATCATTTCTTTTTTTTTTTTTTTAATGTATCATTTCTAATTAAAAAACACAGTCCTGAAAATATCCTTTAATCATTCCTGTGATCTCATCAGCTGGGTATGTGTCATTACAAATGAGGAAAGCGAAGCCCAGAGCTTTTGGTTTGGTTTTTATAAGATCAAATCTATAGCACAGTTATCAACTTGGATCATCTCTGATCTTTGATTCATTTTAGGAAGCTACCATTCCCAAAAGGTTCAGGTTAGAGGAGATTGAATTCAGTCCCCAGCAACTTGGATCCTACCATCTGAAGCATCTTTTCAGCAGGATAAACTGGCTGTTGCTTGGTTCAAGTGAACATATCTGTGGGGGAAGAAAAATGGAAGGGGAGATCCCTTCCTCCAAGGACTGCTTTCCTGAAGGGAAAGCTGATCTTATGTTTTTATTGTAGGAGAAGGTCTAGATAACACCCTTTTCAGTCTTGTCATGGAAAATCCTTTTCTGGTATTGAAGAGAAGAGAATATTTCTTGACATAATATGGGCAATGTTAATGGAGGGAAGTAGAAATGTAGTGAGGTTTAAATGTATGGACTTTTCTAAATTTTTATCTCTAGAGTTTTATGGAATGCTTATAATCTTGCCTTAATTTTTCCTGTGTGATAATAAGTAAAGAAAGCAGAGATGTGAAAGTCCATTGGGCAATGTTAAAGAAATAGATCAAAATAATTCACAACTAGAAAATCGGTCGGTTAGAAATTGTGAATTGTCTCTTGACAGAATCAGACACTGAAATCATAGATGATAATGGAAAAGTGTTCATATACTTTCATAATTATAAGGAGACCACCTTAAAATCAATAATAAAAATTTTGAGCAGTTTTAGATGTTCAATTTGCATGAATTTGTGGTTGCTTATGAAATTTATGAAAATGATGTAAGGGGAGAAAGCTTGAGCTTTGGAGTTAGCACCATAGCTAGATTTTTGTTCTGACACTTCCAGTTTCAAGCTATGTGAATTTTGCAAATTATGTAACTTCTCTAGGTAGGCCCCCTTTTCTCCATATGTACAATGGGGATAAAATAACCAATTCTATATAGTTGTTCTGAAGATAAGTGAGCAGGTGATAGAAAAAGTAGCTACTGTATGGTGGTACAGACATAATTACTATAAGTTTCTTTCCCTTTCTAGTGACTATCACTAGATTATTTAATATTATCTAGATATATGTGTAATAGTAATCAACCTTTGAAAATAGGGAAAAGTCTAAAGATGAATAAGTGAGACTAATACAAACATTCAAATTTCTCAATTTTCTCCTAAATACAACTAAAAAGGAAAAAATACACATTTTGATCTATGCATGTCATGATTTGTAGAGTTTTTTCCTATGAACGTTTTACATTATTCATATAATTTAAAATTACAATTATACTTTAAAATTACAAAGTTAATTTGTGCATACATATGCAATATTAAATGTAAATGCTGTCATGAAATAGTGTATAGATGATTGTCAAGAAACATTTAAGTTGAAATATGGAAGCTATCTTTATCAGCCAAGGTTGCAGGCAGGGGTCAGGTAGGGGTTCATGGAGACTGTTCCTACTTGGTCTGAGCCTTTATTGTTGACTGGTTTTGTTTGAAGGAAGGAAGGAGCCATCTAGTGAAAGCAGGAGAAGGATATTTCCAGAGACACATGGTATGTTCAGGAGTAGGATGTTTCTGTTACCAAGAAGGATGAGAATGTAAAGAGAAAGCGTCTCAGGGATCTGTAGTTGTGTTCATGGTTTTACAGGAGTCAAAGAGATTTAGAGTGCTGAAGTTTCAAACTCATGTTGGTTATTAGAACTTTTTTCCATGTTCAGTTAGGACTAAATCAGTTGGGACTAAAGTGTTCTGTGGCATTTCCAACAGACACCTTCCCTCCCACTCTCCTGTGGGAGTACCAAAGGGAAGCACTGGTCTACGTGCAGTTCTTGACCTCATCTCTTGTGTGTTCCTTCAATTAGTGCAGTTGTACTGTTTGAAAAGAAAAAAAAACTCTTGACTCTACATATAATAGAAGCACAATCAATGATATGTCTGCATGGATATAAAAAGACAATTTTAAATGAAGAGATGATTAGTTTTTAGGCACATTTCTCTGATGTGGGTATAGTTCATCTGGAATAGAGAGCACTTTTCCACCTTGCCTTTTTAAACTGAAATATAATTGACATACCATATCCTATTAGTTTTAGGCATACCTCATGGCTATTCAACATTTTCATATGTTACTAGATGATCTCTGTGACTGTTATGATATAGTTATGACAATATTGTTGACTATACTCCCTATACTGTACACTGCATCACCATGACTTATTTTATAACTGGAGATCTGTACCTCTTAATCCCTTCATCTACTTTACCTGATCCTTAATTTCTCCCCCTCTGATACCCAACAGTTTATTTCTTGTACCTATATGTCTGTTTCTATTTTGTTTTTTGTTTTTGTTTTGTTTTGTTTTAAAGATTTATTTATTTATTTATGATACACACACACACACAGAGAGAGAGAGAGAGAGAGAGAGAGAGAGAGAGAGGCAGAGACACAGGCAGGGGGAGAAGCAGGCTCCTCGCAGGGAGCCAGATGCGGGACTCCAGGGACAAAGGCAGAGGCCAAACCGCTGAGCCACCCAGGGATCCCCTCTATTTTGTTTTGTTTTGTCTTTTACATTCTACATAAAGTGAAATAATATAGTATTTGTCTTTCTCTGTCTGACTTTTTACATCTGGTATTTTACCCTCTAGATCCATCCATGTTGATACAAATGGAAAAATTTCAATCTTTTTTATGGCTGAGTAATATTATACACACACACACACACACACACACACACACACACACCACACCTTCCTTATCCATATCTTGGCTCTAGTGAATTTTTCTGCAGTAAGCACAGTTGTGCACATACCTCCTCATATTGGTGTTTTCCTTTTATTCAAATAACACAGAATTGGAATTGTTGGATCATATGGTAGGTTTTTTTTTTTTAATTTTTAAAAGAACTTCCATACTGTTTTCCCTAGTGGCTGCACCAATTTACAATCCCACCAACAATGCATAAAGATTCTTCTTCCACATCCTTGCTATACTTGTTATTTCTTGTTTTTTTTTTGTTTGTTTGTTTTTGATAACAGCCATTCCAACAGTTATGAAGTAAAATCCAATTGTAGTTTTGACTTGCATTTCCCTGATGATTAGTGATGCTTAATACCTTTTCATGTACCTTTGGTTATCTGTATGTTTTTTGTTTTGTTTTGTTTTTTTGAAAATTATCTGTTCAGATCCTCTACCCATTTATTAATTGGAGAGTTTGGGTTTTATTGTTGTTGTTGTTTGTTTTGTTTGCTATTGAGTTGTATGAGTACTTTATATATTTTTAATTCCCTATAACATATATGATTTGTAAATATTTTCTCTCCTTCAGTAGGCTGCTTTTTTATTTTGTTGATGATTTTCTTTGCTGTGCAGAAGCTTTTTACTTTGATATCATCCTACTTTTTATTTGCCCTTGCCTTTAGGGTCAAATCCAAAACAAACAAACAAACAAACAAACAAACAAACAAAAACAGTATCAAGACCAATGTCAAGAAACCTTTTTTTTTTTTTAGGACTTTTATGTTCAAACAGTATAATGAGCTTTAATCCATTCAAGTCTTTAATCCATTATGATCTGATTTTTGTGTATAGTGTCAGATAATGTTCCAGTTTCAATCTTTTGCATGTGACTGTCCTTTTCTTCTTCCAACATCATTTCTTGAAAAGGCTCTTTTTCACATTGTGTATCCTTGACTCTGTTGTTTTAAGTTGATTGACTATATATGGGTGGGTTTCTTACCTCTCTATTGTTTTCCATTGATCTAAGTGTCTGTATGTCAATAGCATATTGTTTGATCATTATAGATTCCTAACATAGTTTAAAATCAAGAAGTGTTGCCTCCAGCTTTGTTTTTTCTCATAATAGCTTTGGCTATTAAGAGATTTTTGTGGTTCAATACAAATCTTATGATTGTTTTTCCTATTTCTGTGAAAAATGTCATTAGAATTTTGTAGGGATTGCATTCAACCTGTAGATGGCTTTGGGAAGTATGGATATTTTTACAGTATTAATTCTTCCAATAAATGAGCACAGAATGTCTTTCCATTTATTTGTGTTGTCTTCAATTTCTTTTATTAATGTCCTATAGTTTTCAGTGTTCAAGTCTTTCACCTCTTGGGTTAAATTTATTACTGGGCATTTTATTCCTTTGTTACGAGTATAAATGTGATATTTTTCTTTATTTGTGTTTCTGATGATTCATTTAGTGTGTAGAATGCAACAGATTTTTGTATATTGATTTTGTATCCTGCAACCTAACTGAATTCATTTATTAGTTTAACAGTTTTTGGTGGCATCTTTTGGGTTTTCTTCAAATAGTGACAATTTTTTTTTCTTCCTATTTGATTTGGAATATCTTTTATTTCTCTTTCTTGTCTACTTGCTTTGGTTAAGACCTGCAATACTACTGAATGAAAATGATGAGAGTTGGCATCCTTGTCTTTTTCCTGATATCGAGGAAAAGATTTCAGGTTTTCACAGTTGAGTATGATGCTTGCTATGGACTTGTCATATATAGCCACTGTTATGTTGATGTATGTTCTCTACCCACTTTGTTGAGAGTTTTTATCATAAATGGATGTAAAATTTTGTCAAGTGTTTTTTCTCCATCTATTGAGATGACTTTGTGATTTTTAATCATTCACTTTATTAATGTGATGTATCACATAGATTTGCAAATGTTGAACCATACTTACTTGCATCCCTGGAATTAATCCCCTTTGTTCATAGTGTATTATCCTTTTAATGTATTGTTGAATTCTATTTGCTAATATTTTGTTGAAGCTTTTTGCATCTATGTTCATTAGAGATTTTGGTCAGTAATTTCCTTTACTTGTGGTGTCCTTGTCTGGTTTTGTTATCAAAATGATGATGGCCTTGTAGAAGAATGTATTCCTTCAGTTTTTTTCAAAAAATTTGAGGATTGGTTTAATTACCTTTTAATTGTTTGGTAGAATTCACCAGTGAAGCCCTATCATTCTGGAGTATTGTTTGTTGGGATTGTTTTTATTGCTGAGTCAATCTCCTTGCTAGTAATTGGTCTGTTCAGATTTTCTATTTCTTCATGATTCAATCATGGTATGTTTCTAATTTATGTTTCTTCTGTCTGATTTGTCATCATACAATTGTTCATAGATTGTATTGTGATCCTTTGCATTTCTATAGTATTAGTTTTAATGTCTCCTCTTTCATTTCTGATTTTGAGTTTTCTCTATGTTTTTCTTAGTGAGTCTAGCTAAAGATTCATCAATTTTGTTCATTTGTTCAAAGAACAAATGTTTTCTTAGAAATGTTCTAAGTTTCATTGATTTTTTTCTATTGTATTGTCAGCTCCACTTCATTGATTTCTACTCTGATCTTTGTTATTTACTTCTTTCTGATAGTTTTGGGTTTTATTTGCTCTCCTTTCCTAGTCCTTGAGGTGTTAAATTGTTTGAGATATTTCATGTTTCTCGATATAGGCATTTATCACTATGAACTTCCCTTTTCAGGAAGCTTTTGCTGCATCAGTGTGGGTTTTTTTTTTCTCATTTCCAGATATGTAGAAGCTACTCAGCTAGTTTTAGGTTTGTTTGTTGGAGAAAGTTATTCCATATGTAGCTCTAGACTCCATGTGCCATGGGAATTGTTAAGCTAAGAACCCTATACCACCATCTTGAAGCAGAGCTCTGTGTTTGGTCTCTTTCCATCAGCAAGGCCCAGCACACAGTAGATATTCAATCAAAGCTTATTGAATAGATAAATGTATAATGGTGTTTTTAACTAAAATTTGAAGTAACTGTTGAAATTAGTCTCGTGGAATAGAAAATTGATTTTTCTGTCAATAATTTCTTGATGTTTGATAGTGGTGTTAAAAAATGTAATTTGGAAGTTAATGTGGATGTGTTCTATCTAAGCCCAGGATATGTGGACAAAGTATGGGAGCTCTTGAAAGAAATATTGCCTGAATTTAAGCTGTCAGTTGAGTCCAACTCTGAAAGCAAAATAACTGTGATAGATAGCAAATTAAAAGAACCAGGGAAAGAAGTGAAGGATGGTAAAGAAGTAAAGGATGGGAAAGAGTTCAAACCTGAAGGTTCATCGACAGCATTAAAGTTACCTGAGAAAAGTGACAAAGCTCCAAAGGGTAAGACATTTTATATTACAATGTAATTCATATGTTTAATATAGATATAGTATATAAATGCTCTATAATCATTGCTGAATTTAATGATTATATATTGTGATTATCATTTAGTAAGTGTTGTGAAAATAATTAAGATCCTATCTTTCTAGGATTTTAGAACTAGTAATGCTATTTACTAGATGTTAGTTATTAATATTTTACTGTCTTTTTTTAAAAAAAGATTTTATTTATTTATTTAACAGAGAGATAGCACAAGTAAGGAGAACAGCAGGCAGAGGGAGAGGCAGGGAGCAGGCAGCCCACCATAGGGCTTGATCTCAGGGCTCTGGAATCATGACCCTAGCCAAAGGCAGATACTTAACCCACTGAGTCACCAAGGCACTCCATATTTTGCTGTCTTTAAAAATCAAGGGCAACTATATATTTTGATGATACTGAAGTAGTATAGTATTAATATAGGAAGAGACATTAAGCTTTCAATTTCCATCAAACACACTTCCTTATGTTATATGTAGAGTGGGATGGAGCAAAACTGAAAAGGGGGAAATTTGTCTTGTTTTTTGTCTTTTTTTTCTCCCTACCAAGGACATGTGAAATAGACACAGATTGGATTATGATTTGTTGACTATTTATTGTAAGGTGGAAGTTCAAATTTGGAAATAAAATAACTTCAAGTTATTTTACAAAGTGTAGGATCTTGTAGTGACAAACATTGAATAATTATTTTATATTTTCTAAAGTATTTCACATAGCTATGCATATGAATTATAATGTTTTTATAGTAAAGTAGAATTAAATATACTCAGCTTTTTTATATACCTTGAGAGCATCTATAATCATCTTTCAAATATCTGTTTTCTTTTTTTTAAGATTTTATTTATTTATTCATGAGAGACACAGAGAGAGGCAGAGATACAGGAAAAGGGAGAATCAGGTTCCATGTAGGGAGCCCGATGTGGGACTTGATCCCTGGACTCCAGTATCAAGCCCTGAGCCAAAAGCAGATGCTTAACCACTGAGCCACCCAGGCATCCTGTCAAATATCTGTTTTAGAAAATATTGATATTTTGTCCCAATGTTTCCTTATCAAGATCTTACCTACCAGCATTTGAAACACAGAAATTATTACTCTAAATGTTCCTCAAGAATTCACCAAGATCAAGTGTATGAGTGATATCTGCCTATCATAAGCTCTTCTTTAAATGACCTAATGTGCATTAGTTTATGAAAGAAAGCAAAACAAGAAGGCTGATTAAATTTGTTTTACCTAGCGTATCTCAAATTAATTTGAACTTAAAAGCCTTTTTTCATGTATTACAAATTAACATCTGTTCATCCATCCATTCAGATATAGTACTTGCTGGGTTGAATACCAATAAATGTTCCAGGAATTAGCAATAACCTGGTGAACAAAATCTGATGTGGAACTTATCTCCTGGTGCTTATGATCTAGTGTGAGAGAGGAACATTAATTTTAATTTTAAAAGCCATAACCATATACTAAGACATGAGATTTGAAGGAAAATACAGAAAACTATGGGAGTTCATACTTAGTCTAGGTCATCAGAGAAGAATTCCCTAAAGAATTTTGAGCTATGTTTGCAAAGACAAGAGATTTCTTGAGGAAGATGAGGGATTTTGGAAAGATCATTTTATGGGAGAAAACAGCAGATATAAACCTAGTGATGCAGTAGGAGGAATGAGAAAAATAGCCTCATTCTAAATGGAAAAATTAGCCTAAAGTTATATATAATATATAAAGTTATATATTAATATATAATGTAAATTATATTCAAATGAATATAATGAATATTCAATTATATCCATCTCCATTTAACAAAAAATGTGTAGTCAATAATCAATTCTTCATGTCTTTGACAGTACATTGTCAATTTTCTAAGTTTTCTCTTGCTTTATTTTGATGTTTCTAATTAGAGGGGAGTAGTGTTTTGGGAAATTTGTGGCTATTGTTTTTCATTTAAATAACTCTACTGTTTTGGCCTTCTTTGAATATAATAACTGAATAAATAATATAGCTTGAAGTTCGTAGTTCAAAGATTTATCATATATATTTTTTAATATGTTAGAAAAAGCAGATGCAAAAGACATTGGGAAGAAGAAGAGTAAAAATGGAGAAAAAGAAAAGGAAAAAGAAAAATTCAAATGGTCACTTCACACTTCAAGACCCTCATCAGATGTCCAGTACTCTCTGCAGTCTCTGTCAGATTGTAAGCTTCCAGGATCCTAGAATAATAACTATTTTAGCTGTTTCCTAAAATGTTGGGAAACTTTGGAGTTTATAAAATTGGAATGCAACTTTGGGACACAAGAGTGTATTTCCTATTTTAGCATACGTAAATAAACTTGCTCAAGTTTGCCCATAATTGTTAAACTCTCAAGGTGATATTCATATGGGGGCAAAGTCTTACATATGAAACAGAAGTCTGGGTTGTCCAAGTTCTTATGGTACAACAGTCACAGAAGTGTTTGCAGGGAGGAGGATATATACTTGTAAATGTATATATTATGTATTAGTGAGTGTATCACAAATAATATATTATATATTATTATTATAGTATAATATAGAAAACATACTACATAAAATACAATAGATATTATATGATATATAGTATAACATCCATAAATATTAATATGTAATTATATAAACTATCTAAATAAAGAGTAGAATTACATATTAGTGTATATAAATATATATTAGTATATGTCTTACTCCAAATAAACTATATACATAAATATACTATATATGTGTGTGTATATATACATATTATATATATTATGTATATGTATATATATAAAATTAGCCTAGATTCAGGTCTGAGGCTCCATGAAAAATATACAAAGTTTAATTTTTAAATGTAAAAATATGTTTTCCTACGTTTGGTATATTTTACATCTTAATCTATTCTAGAGACAACCTGGGTTCGCATCTAACTTATATTTTGTAGCTCTAAAATATTATTCTTTAATAAATATCTAAAATAGTTCAATATTAGTGCTTGGATTTGTAAAGGGATTAAACAAATTTTTAATTAAAAATAAAAACAATAGAAGAAAATTAATTAATCCATTTTAGCCAGAATCTTTAAAGAACAAAAGCATACTGAATCAAATATAAGAATTTCAGGTCTGTTAAGAAACATGTGAAAAAATAAGTGATACTCAGAAGCACTAAATATTAAATAATCCATATTATATACCTGAAACTAATAGAACACTGTATGCTAACTATACTGGAAAGGAATAAATACATTCACACGTAGGAACTTCCTGGCCAAATATGTATATATACATGTATATGGCAATTGAAATTAAGTTACTTAGTTTTCTTTCTTCATGGAAGGATTATTTTGTTTATGTTTTCTTTCTTCTGGAAATAACATAGAAAGTTCTGGACTTCTTTAAATTCAAAATAAGTTTTTATCTATGAAAGCTAAAATATTTCAATTTTAAATTATTTTAAGTGACATTGACTGATAGCTAGAGTTTTTGTGATAACTTTTTTTTATAGTGACATAAATAATTCTTAAGCAATTAGATGGTATTATAATGAAGGTAAAAACTAAGATGTTCTATAAAACAGATGCATATGTGAGATTTAACATTTGTTAAATACATGTAGTCATTTACCTATTTTTCACCAGCAAAAATATGTTCATTAAGGAATTAAACAATCTGAAATGATTTACTGATAGACCCATTTGGCTAGAATATCCATGACATATGTTTTTTTTTTTTTTTTTTTTTTTTTTACAGGTTCTTCAGCAACACAGTCTCCTCACATGGTTGTATATGCTACCTTTACTCCTCTCTATTTGTTTGAAAAGAAAATATTTTCATTAGAAAAAATGGTAAGCATTCAAGGCTGGGAAACACAGTACCATTTATGGGAGGTTCGTGTGTGTATGTATATGAGTATGTGTGTGTGTGTGTGTGTGTGTGTGTGTGCGCGCGCATGCGTGTGAGAGAGAGAGACAAAGGGAGAGAGAGAGAGAGATTATTTGTTGTAGAAGGTATATCAGAATTTAACTAAAATTCTATTGCTGGATTTCAGTCTACTTATCTTTAAAAAATTAGACACTTGAACACAGGGACCTAAAACATTCAAAATTATCTTAAATGATCGCGAAAAGTTCCTCATTTAAAAAAATGTAGACTCATGTATTAGTATAATTTTTTCCATTCTAAGCAAAAGAAAGGCATATGAGTTACATATTTCAGTAAGAATCATGTAAATGTACCTAAATGATAATAAATTACCTTTCCATAAACAGATCATATCAGATCATGTTTTCTTAACATGAGATGATTTAAAAGTGAACTCAGATCCACAGTTGGTTAAACTATTCTTATAATCTCCTTGTATCTTTAGACAATACACACAAAAATTGTTAATTGATTTTTCTAATAAATATAACAGTTTAGAAAAAATTTAGAAAATGTACACAAAGACATTGAAATTAAAATATTCATAGTACAAATACCTAGACATAGGCAATGCTAACATTTTGGCACCTATCCTTTTATTTTTTTTCTTCTGTGCACATATTTTGTGTATATATGTATGTACTTTTTTTACACAATGGAATTAAAATTTAGGAATTTATTAAATTTTGGAAGCCAGCTTTTTCACTTGACACTATATCATTAATTTTTTTCCATGATGTTAAATATTTGACATAATATTTCATACTGGCATGGCATGTATAGATTTCTCATAATTTAAAATTGTGGGAATTTTTATTTATATATATATATATATATATATATGTAAATTTATACCTCTTTTACCCATTTCTCCTACCTCCCACCATCTGCCTCTAACAATCCTACCAATCTGTTCCCTTTCTGTGGGCTTGTTTTTTTTTTTTTTTTTTTTTGTGGGCTTGTTTTGTCTTAGATTCTCACATCTGAGAGATCAGATGGCATTTGTCTTTCTCTGACTTATTTCACTCTACATAATGCCCTTGAGGTCCATCCATGTTGCCATAAATGGAAAGACTTCATTCTTTTTATGGCTAAGTAACATCCCATCATTCTGTTTTCTTTTTGCTGCTCTAATAGGGTGAGTTCCACTGCCTTGTCTCTGTGTTAGTTGATCCTTTCTTCTGTTTCATCTAGTCTGCCATTGGACTTTTCTAGAGTATTTTTCAGTTTCAGTACTGTATTCTTCAGCTCTTTGACTGTTCTTGCGTACTTTCTTATGTTTCCAACTCCTTGTTGAAGTTTTCACTGTGTTCATACATTTTTATCCCCTGTTCAGTGAACATTTTTATGACCATTACCTTGAACTTTTTATCAAACTGATTACTTAGCTCCCTTTTATAAGGTTTTCCTCTGAGTTTTTATCTTGTTCTGTGTGTGTGTGTGTGTTTTTAAACATATTCCTCTGTTCTTCATCTTGCTTAATTCTCTGTGTTAGTTTCTATATAGTTGACAAAACAACCATCTCTCCCAGGGTTGAAGGAGTGGCTCCATGTAGTTGATGAACCCAGTCTTGGTTCTGATTGTCTCTTAAATCTTGTGCTTGTCCAGGCAGTCCATTATTTTTTTAATAGCTTCTCATCAGTGAGGATGTGCTAAGACCTGTCAGCATCTCTAAGGAGAGGATCTTAGTACTTGGATTCAGGCAGTTTGGAAGCCAGATCTATAAGCAGCAGCTTTAAAATTATGCAAATATATACTACAAATATATACTGTTCTAGGGCATACAAATGTCCAGACTATCTGGTGGTATCCCCTGATTGCAGACACAAGAAGTTGGGGTTCCAGATAGTAAAAAAGCTCTTTTCTGAACTCCTGGTGAGCTGCAATAAGTCAGAGGTAGAGTGCCAAGATAGTGTCCACAGCTTGCATTTCTTGAGAGCATCTCCATAGTTCACTAAGTGTGTGCCAAGCCTGAAGTCCACATCAGACTGCCCCTCCAGGACAAGCCAAGAATCCTCCTTAATAAAAAGACTGGGGATATGGCTCAATTTGCTATCTGTGCAGTACGCTGGGAGTGGCAGCCAGCCAAGGACTGTCTTACCAATTGCCACAGTCCTGTGGCACCCAGAAATGCAAGCTCCCCCTTGCTACCAGAGCCAATCAAAAGACTTCCTCTGAGCTGCAGCTGCAAAATTCAGAGTGCCAGACATAAAACCAGGGCACCAGCCATGTATAAATCTCCCCTCCAGAAGACCTGCTATTCTGGAGTGTGATAGAGGGAAAGCACAAAGATAATGCTTGCTCTCTGAGGTCTCTGGAAAGGATCACAGGCAGACCCATGATGTGTGTTTAATTAGAAATCTGTCCCTCAGGCTACAGCCATGAGGATTACTTAATAGGCCTCCTCCACAGTAAGACTGAACTCCTGTATCTGTTGCCTCTTGTTGTGCCCTGGGGGTGGTAGTGATGGTAGCTGTTAATGACTCTCCATTGGTTACAGTCTGATGGGACCCACAAGCGGAAGCTCCACTGGCTGCCAGAGCCTGGTGAGGCAGAGGTGTCCCCTGACAGCAGTCACAAAATCAGGGCACCAGACAGGAGCTCCTTGCTGGGTATCACTAATTGTTATAATCCCATAGGACCAGGAATGCAAGTTTCCTAGGACTCTTGGCAGTCAAGAGGCATTCCCTGGGTGGCAGCTCCAAAGATCAGGCATTAGAGGCTTATAAAAAGCTTCCTTCCGGGAGATACTGGTGTTCTGGAGCAGGGCAAAAAGAGAGTGCAAAGCTGGCTTCCTCTGGTCTCTGTCTGGGAGAGTGTTCCAGCAGGCACCTATCTGTGTGTGTGAAATAAGATGCCAGCCCCTCAGGACAAGGCTTTAATATAAGCAGGTTAGCCTCTTTCACTTTGCCTGGGTGTATTCAGCCAGACTTTGGGTATAAAAAACACTTTTCTCTTTCCCTTATAAAGGGTAAAGCCCACCAGATTACTTACTTTTCACTCTACTTAGAGAAACACAATTTTGCATTTGGAACTTATCAAATCCTAACCCTTTGGGGACGCTTAGACATCTAGCACTTTAGTTATAGAATTTCATATGCTTTGAAATCAGTGCATTTAAAATATGAGAAGACTCTAGTCTTCTTCTAGTAATATAATTACACATAAGTGTTCAGTGGGTTAGTTAAAAACAGCTGGGTATTAAAAATTCAATGAAAATTTGGTTGAAGTGTAAATGATCCAATTGGATGCTTATTGCACTTTACAGTATATTTTTCTTCTAGATGACCTGCCCAAGCAGCATAACATTATCACTCCTTCTCTCTCTCTCCTCCTTCCTTCAGTCCCTCCTCCTAGGCCTCTTCCTCCCTTTCCTCTTCCTTCTTTGTCCTTTTTTAATAGAAACCATTTCTTCATATGAAAGTCTGCCATTTACCAGGGGTAATATTGTCAGGGTGACAAGGCATAATGTGCCATTGTGAATTTAGAGATAGTGGCAGTTTTTCTGATTTTAATTCAAAGTTAATTAACTTTAGTCATTGACTAAATCCAAGTGTGCTTCCTTGGCCTCCCACCAATTTAAATTTCTGATTAAGATTTGAGCTGGTCGTCTATCTCAGCCCTGAGTTTTGTTTAAAATGTTTTATGTGGCACTGCCCTAGCTGCAGTCTTAAATATTCCAAAGATCAAATGCTCTAACACCATGGATTTAAAAATGACCTGAGCGGTGCTTTGTTGAATGCCATAATCTCATCATGGGAAGTACTTAAACACTTTTTAAAACTACAAAATATGAGAATGGGATGAATACATCATACACACATACACAACACACAAAATAATCCTTCTGAACACTTGGCTGTCCTACTTAGAAATTAATATTTAAACACAAAGTTAGTTTTGAATTTAAAAGACAAAAAAGGTCACCTATGTTTGTTGTTAATTCAACATGTTTATTCATTATCTTTTATGTGCTAAACAATGATTGAGACTCTGAGGAGCTTGTAATGAGCAAGACTAACAAAACTCCCTCCTTAGAAAACTCAGAGTCTAATGAAGAAGACAAACAAGCCAACAATAGTAATAAAGTTAGAAAATTGGTGTAACAGAGATCATACAAGGTATTTGGCTGGTAGAAACAGTGTTCAAATAATGTGTGTTGAATGAGTAACCAAATGAATGAATGAATAAGTATAAAAATGGATATGGCACACGTAGCAGCAACACATCTTTCTAATGGTTGACTAAGGAAGTCTTCTCAAAGGAAGAAGTGTTTAAGTGATGGTCTTAGAAGTTAGCTTAATAAATGGGAAAAAGTATGCTCAAAGCAGAGGGGCACTTTTATTGGAAAGTCTGGAGGTGAAGGAGACCTTGCTGGGTTCAGAAAAGTACTAGAAATTGAGCAAATAGTAAGGGGAGAAGTCTCAGAGGCAGTTTGAGATGTGGGAGGGAGTCAGCACATACAGAGTGTTATAAATCCTTCCTCTGGGGCATGAAAATGGCTTATGAGACCCAGAGGTTCAGGAATTAGCCAAAAGTCTGTAACAGCAATTAAACTATTTCACCCATCTCCCCACCCACCCCCATCTAGTAACCATCAATTTGTTCTCTATAGTTAAGAGTCTGTTTCTTGGGTGAAATAGGCAATAGGGATTAAGAAGCACACTTATTGTGATGAGCACTGGATGAATTACTGTAATTCAAGTAATATACTGGAATATGTTACTTTGACTATAGTACAAATTACTATATTGTACACCTGAAACATAAAAAAATAAATGAACTTCAAGGCTATAATGAGCTGGCTATAGCCTCATGTTCTCCCTAGTTTACCTGCTAATTCTTTTACATTAGTTATTAGGTTAATCTAGTTCTCCTGCTCAAATCAGAATATCAAGAGATACAATGTTTTAAAGATAAATCAACAGAAAAAAATTTGTATTCAAATGGAATTTTGTTAAATGCTATACATTTAGCCATATATACTGCTAAAAATTATAGCCCCAAAGACAATGAGGCCAATATGTAAAATAAAGTCAATACCTTACATTTCTTGTTCTTGGACCTTCTAAAAAGTTTTAGTTTTATTTAAATAAGCAATCTGCATGTTCTAAGAAAGCCATTCACTTGCTCAAACTACTACTCTTATACTGTTAGAGGCATGTCTGGCTGGCCTAGTTGATAGAGCACTTGACTTTTGATCTCAGAGTTGTGAGTTCCAGCCCCACCTTGGGAGTAGAGTTTATTTTTAAAAAGAAGAAAGAAGAAGAAGAAGAAGGAGAAGGAGAAGGAGAAGGAGAAGGAGAAGGAGAAAGAAGAAGAAAAGAAGAAAAGAAGAAGAAGAAGAAGAAGAAGAAGAAGAAGGAGGAGGAGGAGGAGGAGGAGGAGGAGGAGGAGGAGGAGGAGGGGGAGGAGAGGGAGGAGGAGGAGGAGGAGGAGGAGGAGGAGGAGAATGTATAAGTTGGGATGGGGCAGAAGGCTCTTCTGGGCAAGGAGACTTCTAATAGAAGTCTATTTTGAATCATTCAAAAATATTTCTTGAGTGCCTACTCAGGGTTTCACCTGAGTGAAATTTTACTATTCTAAATCTCTCTTTGACCCAACTCTAATGTAAGAAAACTTGAGGTCCTTTTTTCTCAACATCAAACTGCAACTATTATTAAAAGCATTAGTTTACATCATTCAGAAGTATCCTAGGGTAGGCGAAATAAAATGATGAATGAGAAATCAGCTTACTTACCTTAAATCCAGCAAGTACTTATGTGGATTATTCAAACAATACAATAGGTGTTAATATCATACTTAGTTATGTGACACAAAACCTTACATTTTCAAACGCTTGAAACCATTTTATTTTCTGATACTCTGAGGATCCAAAAAGAGTAAAGAATCTATATATATTTGGTTGCAATTATAATAAAGATTTGAGATATGTAGACCAAATTTGATGAATAATAAACCATCTGGAAATGACTCAATTTATAAATATTACTTTGGTCATGGCTTCTATTTTGAAGAGGAAGTATAAATTTTATAATGTACTTTTTTGGTTACTATATTGAGGCATTGTCTTATTGAATAATATCAATAAATTCTCCCATAAATTTCCATTTTGAGTGATGGGAGATTTCAACTTGGCAGGGTCAAAGTTGTTTAGACTTTAGAACATCTATGAGAAAACATTTCTTAAGTCATTATAAGGCATAATACCAGAGGTTTCCAATTTTTTTCAAGAAATTGCTAACATCCACCAAAGGGGTTAAAAGGGCATAACAATTTCCTCTGCTTTTTTTAAAAAGTGGGTTCTGAACCCAGTGTGGAGCCCAACACAGGCTTGAACTCACATCCCTAAAATCAAAGCCTGAGCTGAGATCAAGAGGGAGATGCCTAACCAACTGAGCCACCTGGGCCCCCTTCCTCTGCTTTTTAATTAGGCTTCCCCCACTCCTTGAACATTGAATCACTTTCCTTTTTATTTTGCAAATTTATAACACTTTTTGGTGGCCTTTCTGGTCTCAGTACACTGATTAGTTCTTTCCAATTATTGATTAATTGTTACAATCATTAGTTAATCCCTGTTTTCAGAAACAACTGTTTTATCTAACAGACACCCCCACCTATTTGGCACCTTCCGGAAGTATAGATTGAGCTGTAGAGAAAAGTCATGAGAGCAAGACATGATCTGGCAGAGGCAATAATTTAGAATAGGCTAATAAGTGGGTTTCTGGTCCTAATTTAAATGACTTTTATAAATTTAGATTTTCAAGCATTGCTATTTGCACAGAAATCAATGATCCAAAATCACTAGGAAGAAAAAATAGTTACTGGCAAATCTGATCTAAATGTAGTTATTTTGTTTTAATTTAAATGTTTCAGCATTTAGGCTGTGAATGTCAGCATTTGACTATGGAATATATTACTTTGACTCTCACAGACTTTTTGATTTCTCACGGCATATTTCAGTCAGCAGTTAGTAATTGAAGGGCTCCTCAGACAGGATTCTGAATTGTCCCAAAACAGTGTGACTTCAGGAGATCTGAAGGGTCGCCTAAGGGAAGCATCTTCCTGGAGAATTACTTGATTTGGCAGGATTTAGGGCAGCCTCTCCTCTGCCCTTCTCTGACTGGTTCCATTGTCCAGAGAGATCATGGGGATTTCCTGTGGGAGAGCCTCTGTTTGACGGTGAGGGCATAAGCTACAGACAAGACAACCACTTATTGCCACATTGACCTGACCTACTAAATGCATTGGATTTTTTCCTTTCTTTATTTTTATTTTATTTTTTAAATATTTTATTTATTTATTTATTTATTTATTTATTTATTTATTTATTTATTTATGTAAGACACACAGAGAGAGGCAGAGACATAGGCAGAGGGAGAAGTAGGCTCCCTGTGAGGAGCCCAATGGGGGACTCCATCCCAGGACTGCAGGATCACGCCCTGGGCCGAAGGCACATGCCCAACCACTGAACTGCCCAGGCGTCCCTGGATTTTTTTCTTTAATATTACATGGCAACTGCTGGTGACTAAACAAAGAAACAAAAACTTCAGATGTTAAGCACTTTTATCAAAGATTTAGCTTATAGTAATAATAATGATTGATTTTCGGACCAAATAGTTTTGGTCCAAAATTTTTTTTAAATCTCAGATTTTTTTTTTAAATCTCAGTGGATCTGAAACTTTTAGAGCTGAAAAATGGCTTCTAGTTCTAGTCTCTCATTTTGTAAATAAGTAAATGGGGGCCTCAAGAAAATAAAAACAGGAAGCAAAATACAAATGGTAATGGAGCTTATGGTAGGAGGTGGAAATATGGGTTATTTTTCCTTTATTACCACTTTATTGTGGTAACCATATTTTTATAATGACAAGAAGTGGTTTATTTAAATTCACAAGGCAATGGCATGTGTCCTTTTAAATGAGCCTTCCACTCTTTAGGCTGATTCTGCAGAGAAGCTGAGAGAATATGGCCTTTCCCACATCTGTAGCCATCCTGTGCTGGTAACCAGGACCAGGTCTTGCCCCCTCATAGCACCTCCAAAACCACCTCCCGTACCTGCCTGGAAACTCTTTCGTCAAAAAAGGGAAACTGTGATAACAGATGAAGCTCAAGGTATGGTTCGTGTGTTGTCTGAAAATCTTTCTAATGAGCATTTCTCTATATGAAGGCCTAATAGTTTCATTTGTGATGAGAGATGTATATCAAGGCAAACCCCCCAGCAGCATGCCTAAAGTCTACATTTAATTTTACGTCTAAATTTTACTTCTTTATAGGAAGAATTCTCCACATTTCAGAAGCTAAGCAGTTTGGTTTACATCTAAACTGACCATTCTTTGGTTGAGGGTATCATTGTCATTGTGATAGAAAATGGTTTGTAGTAAATAATAGAAAAAAAGATTTAAATAGTATATCTAAGTGAAATCACTCTAGAGTGCCCTGTGGCACATAGTCTTTAAAGTAACTGATTTATATTTAGAATAGAAACTGATCTTTACTTAGAATATAAGAATGGAACTTCCACCCTGGACTGGCTCCTGTGTGATTTGTCATAAGCCACCACGAATGGCTATTGTGCCAGAAATACAGAAGTTCCCTTGGGCTGAGGGTGGGGTGGAAGACTGTGCCTGCCTGGCTCTTATTCTTAGTTCACTTCTAACTTCCTCACAATCTTCATCTCATCCTTCACTCCTTCACTGTTCTTTCTCTCCAAGTCTCCAGTCTTAACTCCATTTTTTCATGAGCACCAAGTTTGAATGGCAAAAGAAATGAGTGAGGGCATTAATAATAAAAAAAATTAACACAGATGTATGAATCTGAGGAGACGGGATTAAAAGAAAAAAAAACCCCAATACTTTAAAAATTATGGCCCAGCAGAATAACACACGATTTTTGTTCAGGCAACATCTGCAGTGTTTCTGAGGCTAATTTAGGCCTTATGGAGATATATGCTTGTGTGCGTGCGGGTATATATATATATATTTCTCATTGCAAAAAACTTAAATTGTCTTTGTTCAAAAATGTTTTTTTTAAGTCCTTTGTGTTTGCTTGCTTTTGAATTTTCTCCCTTTGTCTTTGTTGATTGCTCATTGTTTTCTAATCATATTCATCCAGCCACAGTAGTTCTAGGGGTTATTGCATTAGAGGCTTGTGTTCATGGGCCTGTTACCTGAATGAACAATGAAGGCAAAGCCACAATGAACATACCTAGTGCCGATTTACTGATGGCATTGCTGTGAAGCTTCTAAGTATGCTTTAAGCGTTTGGTCCCATGCAGCAAGGCTTATCCCCCTCTGGATGGTGCTTGCTACAGCTCCTGCTACTGAATCAAGTCATCCATGGTGACCTGAGAACCTTGTCTTTGTCACAATGTGATACGTAAGTCTCAGTGGTAATCAGGATCCTAAAACAGCAATGGCCACAGAGATGGGAATATTTACCTGGTCCCTGCCTCCTTCTTCCAACCATAATTTACATGTTTTTAAAATACAAATTACAACTGTTAACCATGTAATTTTCCTTACATTTGTTTTCTACGTACATGATACAACCAGTCCAGCTGGTAGTAAAGGTTTTCTAGCACAACATGTTAGATCTTTGCCAAAAAAGAACAAAGATTAAAGAAATATCTGATTTGGATGGAAAGAAGAAATGGTCAATTAGTTTTTTTTTTTTTAATTAGCCTATCTGCATCTCTTTCCTGCTTGATTATTTCATTTCTTTATATCTTCTGAGCTTCTGTAGTAAGCTGTTGGTGCCAAATGCTGCTTTATAGGAACTGTCCAGTTTTTATTCTTCCCTCCCTTCCTTCTACTGTCTTTCCTGTTCTGTCTTTCTGAACCAACGATCAGCATTCACATGATGCTGGAAAGGAAATCTTTTGCTTTTAAATGCTGTATTTTAATTCAATGTGTAGAGCCACACTTAAAATGGTTGTTCATTCAGAGCATCAAATAATAGTCGAATGAAGGGGAAAAATATTGAACATACAGGCCTTTGCTGATTTCACTACCCATTGTAGTGTAATCCTAGGTAAGTGATGGCTCTAGTTGTTTTTTTGTTTGTTTTTTGGTGTTTAGTTTCTTTCTTTCTTTCTTTCTTTCTTTCTTTTTTTTTTTTTTTTTTTTGATGGCTCTAGTTTAAGCTGGGTTAGAAAACCTGAAATTGGTGGGATTCCATACTGTGGTGTACCACCTGCAGGCTCACCCTGTAATTAACTTTTTTCTTTCTATTTGGCTTAATATTTAAGGTGAAAATTAACAGGAATTAGCAGGACAACTAACAGGGAGGGGAAAAGAGAGAGAGAGAAAAAGAGATTATTTTAGAGGTTACTGTGGAAAAAGCAGAGAAAAGTATGTATTTTTGTCAAAGCTTCACTTTTTTCTCTCCCAATAGTTATCCTTCCTACTGTTGGAGGAACTTTTGTTAAAACAATCATCTCTATGTGAGTGCTTGGGCTCTGTGCCATATCCATGGAGAATTTCTTCCTCCTCGATCAATTTCAGACTCCTTTAGAAGGATCCACAGAGTACTCACTCCTTTAGGAGTGGATCCTTTCTTGATTCATTGCTTTCTTTTCTACCTCTAACCTCTACTTTGTTATATTTTTCTGTTCTTTTACTACCATCTCCAGGTAATAGTTTGCATTTCTTCTTCATGTTTCAGCAATTGTGTTGCAGAATTTAACTCAAAGAGTGCAGATTTTAATGAAAAACTTTTAAAGAAGTAGCAGTAAATGTCCAGCAAGGAGACATAGCTAACTTCTCCCTTGAGACTTCATTGTTTCACATCATGAGTCTGGAAAGCAACCGAGAAGCAGACTTTAAAAATCTAGTATCGTCAGGATCTATATGGCCTTTCAATAAAAAAAAAAACAAACTATTTATCCTAGTATAGTCCTAGTTACTTCTTTTGAAATTTTCTGGATAAATAGCTAATCTAATCAGCACTACAATAGATATTAAGTTATGTGTTTAACCTTGGAAGATTAAAAAACAAAAGAACATCATACCACTTGTTTCTTTTAGAACTAATAATAAAGAAGCCTGAACAATTTCTTGAAATTTCAAGTCCATTTTTGAATTATAGGATGACTCCATTTACAATTCCAACAGAAACGTAAGTATGTTAACATTCTTTCCCACAAATACATCTTGCTGACAAATGAAGTATTTTGTGAATTGTGTGGTTAAAAATTTATGGCATAAAAATTGTGGCATAAAAATTTATGCCTTGGTCACAGGTAGACTAAAGCTTGTATCACTGCAATGATTATAGGAAAACAGTATTCTTAGATTCTTTTTCACAGTAATAAATAGCTAAGATAAATTCTGAATACATTAAAATAAAGCTTAACTATGCCTGGCTCTACAGCTTTGGCTACTGTTTTAGAACAGTAAAGTCTTTTGTTTTATGTAAACATTAGCACTAACAAATACTTTTGGTTATTAATTGATACTGAAATTATAAGAGCAGATGATTGCCATAGAAACCAGGGAGACGAAGTGTGTTACTCTTAGGGGAGAAAAACAACTTAAATAGAACAACAAGGATAATCAAGAAGTAAAGGAGGAAGTGGAGGAGAAGTAATCCAAATATACTAATGTTTGACTATGACAAAAGAGATAGAAAGCAAGACTGTTATCTTGGATTTAAAATTTCTAATGAGTTCAGAGAAGCGAACAGAAGTCTGCAAGTAGCAATAATGAAAAGAAAGAGTGAGTGACATCAGTGGAGGATATGATTATTACCACTAAAGTTATGGTAATTTGTTACACAGCCATAGGCAACTAATACATGGGCATATACATGTGTCAAAGATTACTAAATTTATACTGTGAATTTATACTATTAACTGTACATCAATAACACTGTAATACATAAAAATTAATAATAATATGTAAATATGTAAATATGTAAATGGTTTTTAAAAAATCGAATAGGGAAGAGTTCACAGAATACAATAATAACTGAAAATAAGAATTCAGCAGATGTGTTTCATCAGACACTAGATACAGCAAAAAAGACAACTAGCAAAATGGAAAAATAGATCAGAAACAATATCCAGACTGAAGGATGAGATCAAACATAAATCAATAAATGAGTAAAAATGCAGTAAAAACAAATGGGACAAGTTGAAAAAGACCAACATACTAGCAAGTGAATCTCAGAAATAAAGGACGGAGAGATGGGGGAATAATCACAAACTAAAATATAATGGGAAAATATTCCCCCCCGCCCCCCCAAAAAAATCAGGTCAAGATTCAGGCAGTTCTGAAATCAAGCAATTTAAGTACAAAGAAAACTGCAACTAGACACAGAGTAAAACCGAAGACAGATACGGTACAGTGGTCTGTAGGTATAAAGTGAAAGGAGTTCTGTCTTACAAACTGACATGCATGAATGTCACACACACACATATGAGACCCCAGAAGTCTGGTGTGAAAAGTACACGGTTGCTTTTAATTATTCTACTAAAAGACACTATGCAAAGAATAAAAAGCAATCCATGGTATTGGAAGTCATGATGGTGATTGTGGTGAGGAGGACTGTCCATGCTTGGGACACACAAGGTAGGACAAGGGGGTGCTGACACATTAGCATCCATGATCTGAATAATGGTGACATGGCCATGCTTACTTTGAGATTTTTCAGCTAGTTTTACATTTACGTTTTGGTCCTTTTTTTGAATGTCTTTTAAACTTAAGTAAAATTTTATGACACATTTTGAAGGGCTTAGATGAGAGTGACCATTAGCTATGGGTTAGCCTTCCTTGAAGGTGTTGAGATCCATGACAGGAATGTCAACTGATGAAAAAAAGCAGTCAAAATTGAGAACAGTTCATTGTATTGTTTTACTTTTAGATCCTCTTGACATCACAACCAGTTAAGTTACATTTTATGAACTCTAAGTTGAAAATATTAGAGATTCTTCAAATCGTTTGCCTTCAAGGCTCTTATCAGTTCTATGCACCAACAAGTGACTGCTGAGAAGTGGGTTAGGAGGGACCTCTAGGCAACAGTGTGACCGGATGGCTGGCAGTTAGCAACATCAAGATCTGAGGGACAGCTTTATCAATCAAAAAGACAGTTTGCTGCTACTTTGACTTCCAAAATTTGTTACTGTTACTAATTTGTAGATCTACTTTTCCTCAAACTTCTGTTTGAATTTTTCATAAAATCTTATTTTATACCTAGAGCTATTAATTTCCATTAAAATTTTAAATAAATTTAGTTTTGCCAAATTTAAACATTTTAAATGGCATTTACTACAACACTATTTTGTTATCTCCTTAAGTACTTTAAAAGCCAAAAATCATAGCAAATAAAATCTTGCCTAGTATTTAAATCCTTATAGAAGTTTAAATAATCAAACATAAGTATTTTGAGAACCTTAGTTTTTCTTATGTATGTTATTAGTTTTTACAAACCAAAATTTTCTTGTACCTTGTAATTTAATCACGAAGCTAAAATTAAACATGCTATACATTGAAAGCCTAATTTGCTCTGAGCCACCCAATTGTCCCTAAATGATTTTTCCATTCCAACTGATTTTTAATTATTATCTTGCAACTGATTGAGATTGCATACTAATCAGAGATTTTGTGGATTTTGAGAACCAGAGCTGCAGACCACCAGGACAGATTTTCTCATGATCCAAAATGCCATACCCAGACTTCTAGAATTTCTGTGCCAGTAGGCATCACAAATGGATTGGTTTCATAGTCCGAATTCCCTGAGTTATTCCCTTCCTTGATTTCCTTAGGCCTCATTTCAGCTTTATTATCCGGTCAAGGTGAATGGAAATGGAAGTCTACAATCCAGATGTAGGTTATAGACTTTGACACCTGATTGGATTCAACTAATTTAGTTACAATTTGAATCTGTTATGAATTTCCTAGCTTATTTATTCAATCTGGCAGAGCCAAAAACAAAAATATGTGAATGACATTTCATCCTACACAAAAGAAAGGTCCCTTATCCTGCTTTGCTGTGCAATCAGAGTTCTCAGGTCAACATGAGTGCAAGCTCTTTTTTTTTGGCAAGTCTTTGGGAGTGACTGTATCACAAGTGCTTTTCCCTGGAACACTGTCTCTGTAGCAACATGCCAAATCTGCCCCTTCCTGGCTCCTGGCCTAAAGGGAATCCGAGCTCACAAATATGTTTGTGCTACCCTCTAGTGGCAGTTTCAGGTAAACCAGAGATACTTAGCTTGAGGTGAATTGAGAACTATGAACACTAGAAGGGGGAAAAAAAAAGAGAAAGTTTAGGAAGTCTGTATACATGAAACTTAATTTTATCTTTGAAAAATACTTAACCTAAAACGTATTTACTATAACAAATGTCTTTTTATTGTGCCTATAAACTTTTAGGTATGACAATGGCAATTCAAAAGGTCATATCAAGCAATTAACTTGAAAGGAAATACTGTACACTTCAGTAGCTAGTATGAAGGTCACAGTTAAAAAGTGCTCAAGACTCACAATTAAATTTCTGACTCTGAGCCTCATTTCACAGATACATTACTCAGATGTTGAATTAAGTCAAGTCCAAATGTCAAATCTGATCGCCAACATTTAAAAATGACCACCATAGTTTTAAAAGCATATTCCAGAAAATTTTTACACCAGTGCGTTGACTGACAGAGATATTTCTTCAGTAGTGTAGAAAGCAAGTCCATGTGTTTTTTTTAAGATTTATTTATTTATTTATGAGAGAGAGAGAGAGAGAGAGAGAGAGAGAGGCAGAGACACAGGCAGCGGGAGAAGCAGGCTCCATGCAGGGAGCCTGACAGGGGACTCGATCCTGGGACCCCAGAATTGTGCCCTGGGCCAAAGGCAGGCGCCAAACTGCTGAGTCACCCAGGGATCTCCCCAAGTCCATGTTTTTAACATGAAATAGAAATTTGTTGTTGGATGTAAAAGGAGGAGATGATTAAATGAAAAAAAAAATCAGAGTTTTCCACTGTTGACACAATTGCTGCTACTGGATATACAATGCATTATCATTCAGCCATAAAAAAGAAGGAAGTCTTGCCATTTGTGATAACGTGCATGGACTTTGAGGGCATCCTGCTAAGTAAAATAAGTGAGACAGAGAAAGATGATTACCATGTGATCTCACTTATATGTGGAATCTAAAAAATCAAAAACAAAAACAAATACCCAGGATACAGAGAACAGATTGATGGTTGCCAGAGGAAGGGGGTGGGTGAAATGTGCAAAGTGGGGTCAAAAGATAGAAACTTCTAGTTATAAAATAAATAAATCATGAGGTCCAATGTACAGCATGATGCCTGTAGTTAACAATGCTGTATTGTATGTTTGAAAGTTGCTAAGATAGTAGATCTTAAGAGTTCTCATCACAAGGAAAAAAACCCTACAACTATGTGTGATGATGGATGTTAACGAGACTTGTGTCATCTTACAATATATACGAATATCCAATTACCATGTTGTACACCTGAAACTAATATAATGTTATATGGCAATTATACCTCTATAAAAAACTGCAATTATTTATTAGTAACTTTAAATAAGAAATTAAGGTAACAGAAGTTTTTTTTTTTTTTTCCATTAGTCATTTTGTACAATCTTTTATTAAGAAAGGTGTGCCTTCAGGATTTGGTTTATCATCCCTGACTGAAAATGATGAAACCACCATCATTAGCCAGCCAGACTTAAGCCACTTGACAAGAACAGTATCTCAGGTAATTATGTTACTCTTATTATTGATCCAATTATTTATTTTTTTAAGAGAATATTTTATTTATTTATTTGAGAGTGATTGAGAGAGAGAGAGAGAGAGAGAGCACAAGTCAGGGGGAGAGGCAGAGGGAGAGGGAGAAGCAGGTTCCCTGCTGAGCAGAGAGCCACATGGGGCTCGATTCCAGAACCCCGGGATCATGATCTGAGCTGAAGGCAGACGCTTTATAGACTGAGCCACCCAGGTGCCCCATTAGTAAAATTCTTAATTATAAAATATTTTTTCTTAAATTATGAAATATACACAAAAGACTGTATAATACGCATCTGGACAGAATAAAGAAAACTATGAAAATAAACTTTTAAATTAGAAAGTGGCATATTCATTCCTTACAGAAGTCCCCTGTGTCTCTTCCAGATTGTATCTCCTAACTACCATTCAGAGTTTGGTGTTAATCAAGTCCATACTCTTCTAATTTTGCCAATTATGTTTATATTTATAAACAATATAACCTTAGTTTAATTGTTAAATAATTTTATTTAAATGGACCCTTACATTAATGCTTCTGAGGCTTCCTTTACTTAACATCGTTTACGAGATTTGCTTTTTGTTGTGTGTCATAGTTTATTCATTTGACTGGTTGAAGGAATTTAATATACAACCAACCTACTTTTTTCTTAATCTTTCACACTGTTAATGAATGACTACATTCATTGTTTCTTGTTTCTTTTTTCCTCTTTCAAATTTAAATTCTAGTTAGTTAACGTAAAGTGTAATGTTGGTTTCAGGAGTAGAGTTTAGTGATTCATCACTTGTATACAAGACCCAGTGCTCATCACAAGTGCCCTCCTTAATGCCCATCACCCATCTAGTCTGTTTCCCACCCACATCCTTCCATCAACCCTCAGTTTGTTCTCTATTAAGCATCTCCTATAGTTTGCTTCCCTCTCTCTTTTTTTCCTCTTCCCATATATTTATCTGTTTTGTTTCTCAAATTCCACATATGAGTGAAATCATATGGTATGTCTCTCTGACTGACTTATTTTGCTTAGCACATAATACCTCTAGCTCCATCCATGTTGTTGAAAGTGGCAAGATTTTGTCGTTTTCACTGGCTGAGTAATAGTCTATGGTGTATGTGTGTGTGTGTATAGTGAGTGTATCTGATATATATATATATATATATATAGAGAGAGAGAGAGAGAGAGAGAGAGATAAATAGATAGATAGATAGATAGATAGATAAATACCTATCTATCTATGTATATATATCTCACATCTTCTCTATCCATTCATCTGTTGATGGACAGCTTGTCTCTTTCCGTAGTTTGGCTATTGTTGATACTGCTGCTATAAACATTGGGAGATTCTTGTTTCTTACTCTTATGAGCAGTAATACCAGGACTATTCTTGCATGTCCCTCTACACATGTCTCAGAGAGTTTCCTTAGTTCCAGGGTTTGTGAACTTCTTTGTATCATGACTCCCTTTGCCAATTTTGTAGAACATTAACACACAATGAAGACAGTGCATCTGTGTCTGTGTATTAGTTGATTATTGATGATAGGGAACAGTGGAAAGCAAAATAGCTGTTTGGGTTAGCACCATGAGAACACACAACTTCACTGTTTGGTAGTGAAATGACCACTAAGTATAGTTGCCAAATGGTTGGCCAGCTACAGGTCACAGGATTATCTGTAGCAAGTAACACATGACTACTTGAAACCTAACAAAGGGCCTCATAACTGCAATTTCAGAGTAGTGATCAATACATGTGACATTTTAAGACGTTTGCAACAACTGTAATAATATGTAAGATACTGTGATTTCTTTCATAGGTAAGGTCTCACAGTTATTGCTAATAACATTGTGACTATTTACCTGGATTGATAAATTGAGGACTGAAGAAAATACTGAACTTGAACTAAAGATGAATTTTTTTCAACCATCCATTTTCCTGAATTCCTGAAATTTTGACCATGGGCCCCAAGGGACACACTAGACAAGAAAACCCTGCTCCAGGATACAAATCTGGGAGCATGGTCGATGAATCATAGGGCATTCAGCAATTTAACATGCCAAGCAATTTTCTAATACAGGTGTATCAATATTTACTTCTGTCAGCCCTGGATAAGAATTTTCTTTGCACCACATCCTGGCCAACGCTGATAATGCCTGATATTTCAACTTTTGCTAGTGTGGTGGGTGTAAAAGGGTGTTTGTTTTTTAATAGGTAATATGTTCACATATTCAAAAATAAAAATATAAGGGGTGCCTGGGTGGCACAGTCAATTAAGTGTCCAACTCTTGATTTCAGCTCAGGTCATCATCTCAAAGTCATGAAATCAATCCCTGCTTGGACTCCATGCTCAGCAGAGAGTCTGCTTGGGATTCTCTCTCCCATTTCCTCGGCCACTCTTGCTCATACAGTCTGTCTCTCAAATAAATAAGTAAATCTTTAAAAAACATTTTAAAAATAAAAATATAAGGCATACATGAAGAAGTCTTGTTTCCATTAATATTCTTCTCCATTTTCACTGCTGTCGGCTCTGTAGGACACTTTCTGGGTTTTATTATGTAAATTCAGAGAAACACACATGCAATATTTCTTAACCTCCCATTTTCTATTCAAAATTTAACAAAGGAGTTTTTACTTAATACATACTGGAGATAATTTCATATCTATACATAAAGAGTGTCTTTATTCTTAAAGTTGCATAATGTTTCATTATGTGAATGAACCATAGTTTATTTTGCTAACTTCTCTAGATGGAATAAGATACCTTGCAGGGCATGCCATTGCATACAGGTAAACAATTTTTTTTTTTAGTATTAGTTGAAAAGCAGATTAACAAATGATAATTCTGGTAAGAAGAATTAATAGATTTTAACATTTTTAAATTTTTTCTTTGGTTTTAAGCTATTCCATGAAATCATTTTTAAAAGTCAAAAACATTATTAAAAATAATAAATCTGTCTTATCCCTCCTCAATATTGGCCTTAGTCTTCCCCTCTAGAGAGTCAATTACTTTTATTTTTTTGTATTTCTTCTGGTTTGTATCTATTTGTAAATAGTAGGCCTTATGAAGACAGAGACGATGATTTTATCATCATCACACTGTTTTTCTCTCAACACTGGTGAATATGCCTAGCATATGGCAGACACCATTACATATTTACTGAATGATGAGGTTCTTTTACTTCTTGATCTGTCAATTTAGATATTATCCATTGCAGAAGATGAGGATTTAGCACTCCTGTCCTCACTCACCATGGCGAATCTCCACTTCCTTCTGTCTTCCAGATTTATTTGTTGAATCAATATTCTAGCTATGTAAGGATTATTACTGTGGAGGCAAATACAAAGGCATTTCTTATACAGCCTTTGTACAAGCTAATTACTGAATTTTTTCCATTTGATTACTTTTCTATGAAACATTAGTAAACCTTCCCAAATATGAAAGAGAGAGAGAAAGAAAGAAAGAAAGAAAGAAAGAAAGAAAGAAAGAAAGAAAATTAATTAATTTCCTCTAACCAAAAAAAAAAAAAATTTCCTCTAAAGACTGTTGGGCACACACAAACACTAGGTGTTCTATAAATGCCAGTGTGTTCCTGGAGACAAACCCCTTCACCCCAGAATCCTTTGCTGTCTTGCTTCAGTTCAAATGAATGCAACCTTATATCTGTCATCTTGAGACTTTCTTTTGTCTCTCCCTGATGGATATCTTATTTCCTGAAAACTATGTTCTTCTTCTAGATTATAACCTAATTTTCAAGAGGTGTATTTTCCAAAACTTCTGGAGAAAAGATGTGTAGAAAGTGGAAATAATGAGAATTTATATGCTTGTAGTAGTCTATAATCCACCTTCCACCTGATTTATATTTTGGTGGGATATAGATTCTAGTTCAGAAGTCATTTCTTTCAGAATTTTGAAGTTCTTCCTTAACCCCTTGTTCTAACTTCAAGCATTGCTTTCCTTTTTTTCTTCTTTTTTAAAATTTTACGGAATATCACCACACACACACACACACACACACACACACACACACACAAAGTAGAATAGGTTAACTATGTTAGGTGATGAGTTTGTAAATTATCTTTTTTTTTTTTTTAAGAGTTAGGGGAGGAGCAGAGGGAGAGGGAGAGAGAATCCTAAACAAGCTCCATGCACAGTGTGGAGCCCAATGTGGGGCTCAATCTCACCATCTGAGCCAATATCAAGAGTTGGATGCCTAACCAACTGAGCTACTTAGGCACCTCAAATTTGTAGATTATTTTGATCTTGGTATCATTCTACAATATTTATGGACAGCATGTAAGCATTGCTCTTGAGAATACAGATAACATTGGGATTCTTAATCATTTATATGTGACTTTGTTGTCTTGAAAATGTTTAGGACCTTCTTTTCATTCTTAGAATAAACTTTGCAGTGGTTGGCCTTGGCATGAATCTTAACTTTGCTGAGTGTTCCATGAGCCCACTCAACCTGGAAACTCATGTTGTTCAGTTCTGGTAATTTCTCTTAATACTCTTTCCTGAAGGATTTCTTCAGTTTTGGATGATTTTTCTTAATTCTGTTTCCTGGAGAATTCCTTCTTCTCAGTACAATTTTAAGTACATTCACATTGTCAGGCAACCAATCTCCAGATCTTATTTCATTTTACAAAACTAAAACTCTATGCTCAATAAAGAGTTGCCTATTCCCCCTTTCTTAGTCCCTTAGAATCACCATCCCACTGTTGTCTCTATGAATTTGACTACTCTAGATACTTTGTGTAAATGGAATCTACAGTATTTTTGTGTATTTTTGTGACTGACTTATTTTACTTAGTATAATGTTCTCACAGTTCATCCCATATTGAAGTGTGTGTCAGAATTTCTTCCTTTAAGGCTGAATCATATGCATAATATATTATACTGTATACTATATGAATATTATATATTCATAATAATATATTCATAATATTATTCAGCCTTAAAGGAAATAAATTCCTCTATCTATGTATCATCTATCTATCTATCTATCTATCTATCTATCTATCTATCCTTCACATTTTGTTTATTCATTCATCCAGCAATGGATGTTTGTTGAATAATGCTGATATAACCACAGGTGTACAAATATCTCCTTGAGATACTGCTTTCAATTCTGTTGTGTTTATATCCACATGTGGAATTGTTGGATCACATGGTAAATGTACTTTAATTTTTCAGGAGCTACCATGCTGTTTTTCATTTTATGTTCTCACTAAACTGCACAAGACTTCCAATTTCTCCATATCCTCACCAACATTAACTCCTGCTTTTATTTTATAAGAGTAGCCATCGTAACGGGTATGAAATTATATCTCATTATACTTTTGATCTTCATGTCCCTAATGATTAGTGATGTTGAGCATCTTTTCATATGCTTGTTGGTCACCTGTGTATCTTCTTTGGATAAATATCTAAGACCTTTGCACATTTTTAAATTGGTTTATTTGGTTTTTGTTGTTCCTATTATTGATGCTACCCTTTTATCAGATACATGATTTACAAATATTTTCTCCTATTCTGTAGGTGGCATTTTCACTGTATCGATTTGTCCTTTGATGCACAGAATTTTTTTATTTTGATGTAGTCCAATTTATCTATTTTTACATTTGTTGTTGTTGTTTAGTGTCATATCCAACCAATCACTGCCAAATCCAAAGTCATGAAGCTTTCTCCAATGTTTTCTTTTAAAAGATTTATAGATTTAATATCTTTGTCTTTTGTGTCAACTTTGTCATCCAGACTTTCTGTTGAGTTTATTTCACTTTCCTATTTTTAGTTTCTAAGAGCTCTCATTAAGACTCCATCCTTCATTGTCTGGTGATACTTTGTTACACATATATATCTAAGGAATTCATGGCATTAAAGAGCTGCTGATTGGAAGTGGCTTTATAGAAATGATAAGCTTGTCAGCTGGCAGGATAATTAATTTAGGATAATTGGGGATAAATGAGCTTCATCTGAGGGTGGGATTAGCTCCAAATGTAGATTCCTTGAGGTTTTTCCCTGGCTTTGGTCAGTTTCTCTAGTTAGGAGTCCTCTAATCTCCCTTCTGGGGTAGAATGGGTCACAGATTTTGGTATACATTTATCCATCAGTGTTACAGAAGCCAAGCAGCACAGAGGAGCTGAAAGTCTCAAAGTTTAGCATGTGGACTTTCACTTAATTCCTCTCCTCTCTGCATAGTAGCTTTTTCTGTTTCCCACGGTACCTGTGAACCCAGATCTGGAGATTTTTCATTTAATTTCTCCTCATGAAGCAATTTCTAGTGTCCTGTTTAGGCAGAAGAAGGCTAGATGCTAAACCAAAGGATTAGGGCAAAGTAGGGATTTATCTGTTCCTTAATCATTCCTATATTTTGATATGGGTCCATGTATCATTCTCTTCTTCTCAGATGCCTGCTAATTATTTCTGGGGCCCTAAGTCATGGATGGGCTTGCTTCTCACTTGCTTCTCAGTTAGCTTTGCTCTGTTATCACCTGCCTTTACATCACCCAAAATATTGTTGCTATCATTAATCATTTGTCTGTATGAGTTTGTACTTTTTACTTTTACACATATTTTAATTGTGTTCCAGAGAAAGCAGAGTTGCACAAAGCAAAATCAACTTAATTTCCCCGTTAAAATTTGGAAGAACCATTTTTATAATTTGAAATCCACCTTTCTAGATTCCGTAGATTACTTGCTAATTATAATCTCATTATATTCAGTCCATAACAATGCCGAGTGCTTCAGACCAAGCAGAATAACTACTTAAGGATACTATTGTTTTAGTTTAACTTTTAAGACTCAATCATTTAATAAACTTTCATGTTCTAATGTTTTAATGTCACAACTTTAAACCCTAAGCCAATTATTTAATTAAATTCACATCATTGAACTTTAAGGTTAAAAACAAAGTTTCTGCTTTATCATGTTTTAGTAACTATTTGCAGAAATCTGTTTCTTCAATGATTAAAAGAAAGTATTGACTCTTAAAAACATTGGTGCTTTAGATAGTTAACATATTTTGCTGAATTTATAAATGGTTTCTTAATGTGTTCCTTTCACTTCACAGAGTAATATTCTTTCACAAGTTATCCTTGGAAAAGGTAAATTAATAATCTTCTCATGACTTCTATAAACATCAAAGCACAAAGGGACCTCTGCTTCTTGACAGCTCTTAGCTCTCCCTTCTCTTGGCTCTCAGGGGCCTCCTCTGATGTGTTAAATTTAATCTACTCTGGGCTAGAAAAATCAGATAATCTCACTTGTCAAATTCATGCTTAAAGTCCAAATAAAAGATGATCTGATTAAGGGCTCACAAGTACAGTTCGTGTGTTTTAATACATGCATGTGATGATCAAAGCATGGAAACCATTGCCAATTCCCCAGTTCCTAAACAAAGATTTGGCTAATCCTCAAATCCAAAAAAACGAGTTTTGTGGCATGTGCACATGTAACATTATAATTCAAGAAGCCTCTAAGACCTTCATGACATTACTTGATCAACCTAAGATAAAATGCAGAATCACTAACCGTGGGGAGCAGTTAAATGGCTTCTTGAAATATATTTATTGCAATAGCTCTCCAAGGTTCTACCTTCTTCTGGTGCATGAGCCATTCCCTCTTATACAAACATGTCTGCCTAGAGCAGGTGTTAAGTACCTAACCTAGCTAATTTCTGCTAGAACTTTATAATCTGTAAAGAATGGGCACGCAAATTTGTGAGAGCGATTTCAAATTTTGAACACTATGCCATTTAAGTTAGGATTAAATTCTTCCAAGTGTATGAAAATGTGTCTCTGCATGGATCTCCCCATATATGAGGCTTGCATGTAAAGGATTGCCTCAGGAAACTTTTTTTTTCTTTTTTCAAAAATAGACTTCACTATGCAAGCTCTGCTCTATAATTTCCCATATCTCAGGAACTCCCTATTTAACAACATAGGTGCAATTGACATTTTTGTTTTCTGCTACGCACAGACGAACTGATGGAACTTGGGCTGAATGATGGAGCCCATCAGGGTGAAGGATGTAGTTTGGAAAGAGATTTGGTCAGCCAGACAACAGCAACACAGGAGAAATCACAGGAGGAGTTTGCAACAATAAATAATAGTGTTTCTAAAGAAATATGGTTGGATTTTGAAGACTTTTGTGTATGCTTTCAGTAAGTATAAATATTTTGTGTCCATTAGTTATAGTGGATATGTAAACCATTAATTTTTAGCTATCATTCAAAAGAGTTAAACCAATATTAGTCTGGTGTTGATCTAATATCAAACAAAAATGTTAGAAAAATAGGTGAGTTGATTGTCCACAGAATATTAAGAGCCAGATCTCAGGCCAGTTTCAGCTCACTCTCAGACACTTATTTGTTGATCAGAATAAAGATAGTTTATTCACTGAGAGGGATCATGTTTGTCTCTTTTGGACAACTAATTCAATGCAGTTTTTATTATTTTTTGCCCAGCTTAACTGACATAATTTATAAATAAAATTATAAGATATTTAAAATGTACATGGTGATGAAATGATATACATTGTGAAAGATTCCCCCCATCGAGTTAACACATCCAACACCTCACACATTTACCAATTTGGAGGGTGGAGGCAGACACACGTAAGTTCTACTCTCTTTGTAAATTTCAGCGATACAATCCAGTATTAAGTATAGTCACCCTGCTATACATTAGATCCTCGGAACTTATTCAGCTTATAACTGGACATTTGCACCCATTTACCAGTGTCTTCCCATTTCCCCCACTCCCAGCCCTTGGCAACCACTTTTCTTCTAGGTTGTTACTATTTTTAAAATTTTTCATCTGTCTTTACTTTGTTCTGCCTGTAATTATTTGATTCTAAGAAACTTATTAACATATAGTACTAGTCTGTTGCATATGACAATGGTAACCTGTTATAAATAATGTTTTTCAGGAACATATATATTTTTCACAAGCCAAGTTCATATTGCTTTAACTTTCAAAAAACAGAATTCAAGGTAAATATATTATGACCTCTTCTCTTTTCCTTCTTTTATGTAAATTTTTTATTAAATCATGCCAGTGGAAAACACCTTCAAATCTATCAAGCATTTCTAAATTCGTAATTATATTAAACAAAACAAAATCAATTCTTAGAGTCTTCTACTAATTCCTTACACAGCCAATAAGCAAAATTCTGCTACCTCTTATCTCCAAGTGTGATTCATCTGATTATGTTCAATCCTGAGCTTCATTGTATAAATTCACATTCAAAATGTTTGATTTATGAATAACTGAAGCACAAATAAATTCATTATATTTGATTTCAATTAGCATCTGTTGAATTACATGCTATTCCTAAGACAAAAGCACATTTCAATGCTCTCTACCCCTTTCTGCTCCATTGGTGCTCAGTATGTAGGTGGGGCAGGGGACACCCAGAGGTGCCCTGTGCAGACACTAGACCAGGGTACCTCCCTGTGACCTCCAGGGTCATACTGTCCCCAAATTCTCAGACTCTCAAAAATAGCAGCAGATGAGCTCTGTGCAGAAACTCCTCTTCTGGCATGCACACTGGGCTGGCAACCCTCAGCTTCCTTCATAATTTTAGAGAGTGAATACTTGAGTGCTTGAAACAACCATCTTTATAACCAACATGTGGCAGCTAAAAGGAAACAAAAAAGATAAATGACAAATGCTTACTATTGAAAATATTGGGGGAAGCAATCATTTAAAACATATTTATGTTGTCTGGAGCATTTCCAGCAATCTTGTCATACTTGATTAAATAACAAGGTTGCATTTTTTACAGTATCACTAGAGGTTTTTCTATCATATTTTAATTGTTTATTTAAATATTATATAAAATGATATGAAAGCTCTTAATGTATAATAGCAATGAAATTAATTTAACACACTTACCCTATGCCATCAGTCATTGAAGCAGCAAGCAGTTGAGAGACAATAAAAGTACAATAGTTTCAAAGACCAGCCCTGTTGCTGGCAAATAGGCAGACCTACTTTTGAGTCTCAGCTTTGCTACTTGCAAGCTCTGTGACCTTTCACAGATTACTTATTCTTTTTGTGTTTCAGTTTCTTCATCCATGATTATAGATGTTAACAGTACCCATACAGGATGGATTGAGTTCATGTTCATGTAACCCTTATGTGGCTGTCCTTTAAGGGTAGTTCTGGTTTTACTCAGTACTCTCCTGCACCTTCAAAACAAAAATCCAGTCTGGTGCATTAATGTGCAATGGCTAGGGCAGCCACAGTGGCTCGGCAGTTTAGCGCCACCTTCAGCCCAGGGTGTGATACTGGAGACCCAGGATACAGTCCCACGTTGGGCTCCCTGCATGGAGCCTGCTTCTCCCTCTGCCTGTACCTGTGCCCCTCTCTCTCTCTCTCTCGATTAAATAAATAAAATCTTTAAACAAATGTGCAATGGCTATATTTCTGAAGATCTTGTAAAAAAAGGGAAGAAAGTGTTTATATCACATACTGCCCTATAAAATACCTTAATACAACCCCATTAGACATTTCCATTCTCTGCTAAAGTTATCAGGAACCTGCATTCTCAGAGCACTGCTCAGCCATCAGCCCAGCCATCCGCCATTTGTTATTTCTGGAACAAGCATACTCCTTTACTTTGTTCATGAAGAGTTTTGACTCTCTCTGACAGAGCAGTCAGTTTCACACAGATCCTATAGACCCAGCTTCCATAGACTATTGCCAACATTTACCCAGCATGATTTTCTTTATCTCATTAAAACTGTAAAGTACTTATTGTGGTGTCTAGAGCACAGTAGGTCCTCTATAAATGAGGTATTGTATTATTATTAAAGTGGCAAATACAGCATTGATAGACTAAATATTAAGTTCAATGATTCACCTGATTTCTTGCAGTTCTCAGATGAACGTGTATCCTACTATTTATTTGTGGATAGTCTAAAACCTATTGAACTACTGGTTTCCTTTTCTGCATTGGTACGATGGGGAGAATCTGGAGGTAAGTGAGATATGAGAAAATTATAGTCTTAAGCCCAGCTTACTTTCATTCAGTCTAGGGGAAATACAAGATTTTTTTTTTTTTTTTTGAAATACAAGATTTTAAAGCTCTGGATGAAGAAAACTATTTCCTCTCCAGAGTCTCTACAAGAGTCACCCTTATACCACCTTCTATGATGCTCTTGCTCCTCAGATATCATTGGTGATGCTCCCTCTTGCCACCTCTGCCTCTCCTTGTTTCAGTCCTGTGTTTATGTCTCTGTCATGACTAGTCTCTCTGTGTTTCTTTCTACCTCTATACGTCATCATTCTTGGGTCTTTTAAAATTTATTGAAAAACATACACTCTTTCTTACCTGTGCATACATACACCTTACCTGTGTGCATCAGAGTAGCTGAATGCAACTGGAGGAAAAATAATCCTGTCAGCTAGCCCCACTTTCAACTGAGGGCTACACATTTCAAAGGGGCCCCTAAGTATGGCCACGCACATGGTTCCCTGGTTCATGCACTGCCCACTCTTGTCCTCATGGATGACTATCTCAAACCTCCAGATTTCCCCAACCGTTGCTCTCATCCTCTTGCATTTTCAGGGGATGACCTTACTGCTATCTTCACTGGACAGATAGACAAAAATCAGGAATGACCCACCTCATCTTCCCCTAAGGAGCTCTTCACAATTCTAGTCACCTTCCCTCTTGCTCTCATGGATGGACTGTTCTTGTTTCTCTCTGAGACCAGCCCCTTGTACATATGCATAAAACACCATTCTCTGTCCTGTTTTGTTAAAGTTAAATCTGTTTATTTAAAAACAGATCAAGAAACATTTTTTTTTCTTATCAGTCTATAGTTTTACCTATGGTTTGTTTTTAATCTTACCTGTAGTTTTATTTTTAATTAAGATAAACTTGGCTAAACAGATCACATTATCCATTTTAAAGAAAATATGGGGTAGCCCGGGTGACTCACCAGCTTAGGCCACCTTCATCCCAGGGTGTGATCCTGGAGACCCGGTATCAAGTCCCACATCGGGCTCCCTGCATGGAGCCTGCTTCTCCCTCTGCCTGTGTCTCTGCCTCTCTCTCTCTGTGTGTCTCTCATGAATAAATAAATAAAATCTTAAAAAATATGCATAATTGAAAAGTTTTCTTTATTTTTGGTAAATAAAATTCAAAATATTACCTCCTATTTTAGATGAAATAAATATTTTTACTGGATTTCCCAAGATCAATCATGTTTATCCTACATGATCAAAGAAAAGCTATGGCTCTTATAGAAAAAGCAAAGCGTAAACAGCAAAATCAAATTATCTATAATTCAAATTTATATTACTTGGCACTGTGGAGGTACCATAAATATTTGCTGAATGCTTACTAATAATTGTACTACCAACTTTGATCACAGGGACTATGATTTTCCACCCAGTTATAGCCAATGTTTTGAATGGTGTCTAGTGTATAGTAGTAGACAATAAATATTTGTTGAGTAAACTTGCCAAACTTAATGGTGTAAGCTTAGTATATATACTAATAACTCCTAAGCCATAGCATGTCCTAAAACATTGAAATTCTATGTGCGTAGAGATGTTTCAAGTCATGTTGTGCCCTTATATCCTCAGCTCGAGTGTTATCTGGAAGTAGGGTAAAAATATAAGGTAAAATAATTCCTGAAGCTGTAATGTACACCAGAGTCACTATAGTTAATGACACTGTATTGTATATTTGAAAGTGGCTAAGAGAGTAAATCTTAAAGATTTTCATTAAAAGAAAAAAATTGTAATTGTGTGTAGTAATGGGTGTTAACTGAATTTTCATGGTAATCATTTCAAAATATATGCAAATACCAAATCATTATATGGTACACCTAAAATTAATACAATAACGTGTCAGTTTTGTCTCAAAATTTTTTTTAATTTAAAAAGTGTTTTGGTCTTAGCTACTGATGAAGAATAGTCTATGTTCTTTATTCATTTTAAGAGGAACATATAATGTTAAAATTAAATTTTTGTTCATTATTTGCTATTTCTACACATAGAGCTGAGAGTTAAAAGTAAAAACGTAGATTAAACAATGGGATATTTCCACATTGCTTTGTCACTATCTTAGGAAAATCTATTATCCCATGTGTGGTGCTTTTCTTCCTTAAAACTGCATCTAGAGGGGCATTGTGATTTGTGCTCAGATGATTAAAGTGATGGGTTACTCCTATGAGACAGTCTTGTCTGTCCTCTTACTAACTCTTCTGTTCGTTGTTTCTTTATGTGAGGGATTATTCTGAGGAGGAAAATAGGACAGAGAGGAAGACCTGAGTCTCACTTCAGTATTATTCCCAATGATTATTTACCCAGAGTATTTTCTCCAGGTTTTACGAATATTTTCAGAAAACCTCTAATTCCTGATACTATTATTATCATTACTAAAATGTTGTGAAGGCCAGCTAAACTTTCAAAGTTAAATTTTAACATTTTTCCCTCTTCCTAGCTTTAACAAAAGACAGCCCCCACATAGAGCCTGGATTGCTTACAGCTGAATCAGTTTCTTGGAAATCTCTGAAACCACGGGAACTTGTTAGGAAGATTCATACATATGCTACCAAGGCTACAGTGGTTCGCCTGCCTGTTGGGTACGGAGTGACTTTATTTTTCCCATATGAAGAATTTTTTGAAGCCTTGTAAACCATTGGCTACTACATACAATATGGGATCTAAGATGTTGTCTCCTAAAGTGATTTTGTAAGAAACAGATCTGTTATTAAGATTCTTCAGAAAAATAATTCTATGAACAAATACATTGAAGAAATGCTGTTCAGTGAATCTTCTTTCGGGAGATTCATAATTGTCAAAGTTCGATAATTTCTTATGAAAGAATATGGTTTAAATCAGCATTGCTGGGAATCCCTGGGTGGCTCAGTGGTTTAGTGCCAGCCTTACACCCAGGGCGTAATCCTGGAGTCCCGGGATCGAGTCCTACGTCAGGCTCCCTGCATGCCTCTCTCTCTATGTCTTTCATGAATAAATAAATAAAATCTTTAAAAAATAAAATAAAATAAATCAGCATTGCCTAAAATTAATTTATTAAACAATCTTTTTGTTTTCTTGTAAATCTTATATTCCTTGGCAAGCACTATGATATTTAAAAACAAATGGAGAAACATAGCATTTTTTCCCCTATGGTTTCTATTTTTTAACCTGTGGTTTGTTTTTAATCTTACCTGTAGATTTATTTTTAATTAAGATTAACTTGGCTAAGCAGATCATGTTTTTCATTTTAAAGAAAATATGCATAATCAAAAAGTTTTTTTGATTTTAACAAATAAAATTCAAAATAGTACCTCCTATTTCAGATGAAATAAATATTTTTGCTGGATTCCCCAAGACCAATCATGTTATTCCTATGTAATCAATGAAAAGCTATGGCTCTTAAAGAAAAAGGAAAGCCCACACCAAAATCAAAGGCTGAAATAATGTGTGGCAAGCATCCAGTATTCCTAGAAAACATTAAATCGTAGAACTTCTTCAATATTTCTCACATCAAAAAAAACATATTTCTCACATCTACCCTAAAAAACTCTGGCATAGAGAGATTATCCAGAAGTCATTATTTTGAGTACCCCCTCCATCAAGACAACCAAGAACAGGGAATAATAAAGATATATATCTATATATATCTATCTTTTCTTTTATCTATTTATGATAGTCACACACACACACACACACACACAGAGAGAGAGAGAGAGAGAGGCAGAGACACAGGCAGAGGGAGAAGCAGGCTGCATGCACCGGGAGCCCGACGTGGGATTCGATCCCGGGTCTCCAGGATCGTGCCCTGGGCCAAAGGCAGGCGCTAAATCGCTGCACCACACAGGGATCCCCTATATATATCTTTCTATCTACGTGTTTCCCCACAGTATCTAACCTATCAGCACTGAATGTTTTGTTTTGAACATATGCTAAGTGCTATGTAACTGAGGGGAAATGAGTGTCCCTGCTCTAAATGATACCACAACCTGATAGAAGAGACACAAACAACATACATAAAATTATGCATTTGTGAGGAAGTGACTATGAAATGACTGAAATCTATAAAGCCCTGTAGTGCCATGAATTATTGTTGTTAGGGAAAAATCGGGACTTAGTCTCCTGCAATGTGACTGCAGTGTATGGGAAGATACCTTCAGCATGTGTAAGTTTGTCATTCAGTGTAACCATTTTATGTCCTATATAAGTAATACCATAATATTCCATGATCTCTGATGATTCTTTCAGAGTGCTAATTCAAAGGTCTTTATCCTGTCTGTGTTAAAGAATTCAACTCTCACTAACCTTTGACTTCTTTTGAGCATAAATTGTCACCGAACAACTAATAGAGGCAAGGACTACAACAAAGGTGCCCATTGGTCCTCATATATTTTCCATTGTCTTTAGGAGACATATGCTGCTTTTCACCGCATACTCCCCCATAGGGCATTCCATACACCTCTGCAGCATGGTGACTTTTGTCATTGGAGATGAAGATGTCGTACTACCCAACTTTGAGCCAGTAAGTATGCAAGCAACTGTGATTTTTTTATATGTGCCTTATTTTCAAAGATTTTTTTTTATTTTCAGATTTTGATCTAAGTCATATTCCTGTTTTTTATTCAACTTGTCCATGTTTTTACTTTTTAAAACTAGTAAGTTTTCTATAAGAAATTCTATAAGTATCCTATAAGAAATTCCCCCAAGTGACATGTACAATAAATAAGTTAAACTCTGCAGGGATACAAATAAAATAAATTTAGTTTTTCTCCAACAACTGCCTCTGCTCTGTGGAATCCCCTTTCACATCTGTTAGAATCTCAGTTAAGTCTCCTAGCATATTGGTCTTTGGGACTAGAGGATCAGTACAGTCCTTTTCATTACAGTTTAAAATGTGGTATCATATGCTCCTTTTACCCCTTCCTTGTCCTAAGGAATTTGGAGTGTTTGGGATTCAGGGAAAGAGGATCCATGGAAAATTCTGTCATTCTTGTTTATCTCCTCTTCTCTTGGCCTCTTCTTAGTGTCTCTTGGTCCTCTGTTCTGACAGGGTCTGAAGGAAGAAGCAAGGTAAATAGTCCCAGCATCTCCCCTGAGGCCCTGTCTTGGTTTTAGATGTCATCCCCAAGACATCTTCTTTAGATATGTGGGCCTCTGCCTTTTTGGAGGCCAATTTGCATGGGGCATTCCCACTACACAGTTCAGTTTTACACCCTCCTCCAAACCCATCTCCATGTAGCACAGCCTCGTATTAATAAGGCAGGATCCTCTTAGCCAGTCAGTAAATCTCTGGGTTAATATAGCAACAAGATGGCTCAAGGAACAGCTCTCTTATGCTAATGTTGCTGTGGCCCAGAAATGCTCAGTCACGGATTCTTGCCTCATCAGGCAGTGGTTGTGCAGGATTCCCCATGACTGCCTCCTCTCTGCTGTGCTGTTTCTCACCAGTCCTCTCCCTACTGCTCAATAGAAGGAAGATCAGTAAGCCCACCTTATAAGTACATGTCTCTTATTCCCTTAATTATATTTATCCTGATTATTTTAAATTCTTGTTTTATCTTTTCTTCATTTTCTTTAAAAAAATAATTCTGCTTTAGGTAGTATGGATTATCCAGTTTGCTTCTTTCTTTAGGTGACTTGACTTCATAGGTGTCTACTTATTTTGGTCTGTGAACTCATCTTTCCCTGGGGTTATCAATTCCTCCATCTTGTAAAAATGATTGAGGCTGGGGTGCAGGGGTAACTCAGTGGTTGAGAGTCTGCCTTTGGCTCAGGTCGTAATCCCAGGGTTTTGGGATTGAGTTTTGCATGGGGCTCCCTGCAGGGAGCCTACTTTTCACTCTGCCTATGTCTCTGCCTCTCTCTCTCTCTCTCTTTCAAGAATAAATAAATAAAATCTTGAAAAAAATTCTTGAGGCTGAAAGTCAGACCCTATTATTCTTCAGTCCTAATGAAGAAGCAAGAGGAGACAAACTAGTCCAAGAGCAGAGAGACTCAAGCTCCTCAGAGCTGTACATGATCACTTTCAGAGTTGCTGCTTGACCAGACAACGTTTCTGGTCATGGTTTCACCTCAGAGAGAAACACCATTGAGAGAGGCTTTTTCTAGGCTTTGGGAGGTTGAGAAGAAGGTCATAGAATGATAAATGCATTAAGGGGGCAAGGGCATCTGTCTTCATTAGCTGACCTCAGCAGGGAATCTGTACTATTTACACATAGCTGCTGGGCCATTCCTCAAAATTTCTGCAGGGAACCAAGGAGCAATGATGACTCCATGGTGCTCCCTAGGAAAGGAGCAAAAACAGTTTTACAAAGTTTTGCTCCGACTTCACCCTCTTAAATGCTGTCTCAAAGCACCCTCTGCTCTGGGAAGCCCCTCCTCTATCCATTAATTACCTACCACACACCAACCAAAATAACCTACAAATTCCTCAGGGTTCTTTTTCTCCCCCTCTCTCTCTTTCTCCCCACCACCCCCCACTGACTCTCTTTTTGGTTTTGACCTACAGATTTGCAATTTGATATCCAGTTTCTTTTTTTCACCAGTTTTATTGAGGTAAAGTAGGCAAATTAAATTGTAAGTTATATAAACTGGACATTGTAGTGATTTGATATACATAAATATTGTAAAAGGATCCCTACCATCTAGTTATTAATAATTAACATAACCATCACCTCACATACTTACCTTTTTTCTTTCTTGGTGACAGCATTTTTTTGGTAACATTTGAGTTCTATTCCCTTAACAAACATCAACTATACAATACAATGCTATCAACTATAGTCACTATGGTTTACATTTAGATCTTCAGACCTTATTCATCTTATTGTTGAAGGTGTATATCTTTTCACTAACCTTTCCTTATTTTTCCCACTCCCAAGTCCCTGACAACCATTCTATTTGTTTTTGAGTTTGTTTATGTGTTTGCTTTTAAATATTCCACATATAAATGATATCATGCAATACTTGTTTTTCTCTGTCTGGTTTATTTTACTTAATGCCTTCAAAGTCCATCCATCTATATTGTCACAAATGGTAGGACTTCCTTTCTTCTCATGGTTAAATAATATTCCATTGTGTGTGTATGTATGCATGTATATATATATATACATTATGTATATATATTTATATATTCAATATATACACACATACATACATACACACTACAACTTCTTTATCCATTCATCCACTGGTGGATACTTAGGTTGTTCCCATGTCCTGGCTAATGAGTATAATCCTGCAATGAATATGGGGGTACAGCTATCTCTAATGTCCTATTTTCATTTCCTTTGGCTATATACCCAAAATTAAGATTGCTAGATTAGATGATAGCTCTGTTTTATATTTTTTGAGGAACTTCCATACTGTTTTCGATATCCCTGTCTCCTTTTTTGCTTTTATTGTTTCCTCAGAGTCAATAGCAGTCCCAGAAGCAGGAGGGAGCCAGTTCACCTTCTTGTCTTTGTAATCTTTAGCATTGTCTCCCTGAACTCTTCACTATCAGCTCTCCACTCCTACTGACTTTTGTCAGACTAATTCCTAGACACCCTTCAGAACTAAGTCTGGGTATTCATACTGTAGAGGAATTTCCCCTGGCTCCCAGTGTGAACTAGGTGTTCTTCCCATGTGTTTCCACTGCAGCAGGAATCATATCCCTTGTTTTATATTGTTGAGATCACAGCCCCTAGCAAAATGCCTTGATCAAGCAAACACTTCATAAAGAACTATTGAATCAACTGTATAGAAGTTTAATATATTAACAGAAATTAAATTTTTGTAAGCTTAATTACACTTAAATTTTTAAAAAAGTGAATCTGGCTGCTATGTTTTGTCTTCACAGGAGAGCTACCGATTTACAGAGCAGTCTTTAACAATTTTGAAAGCTGTTGGAAATGCGATTGTTAACTTCAGAGATAAGGGTAAACTGTCTGTGGCTCTGAAGGATTTACAAACAGCTCACTACCCTATACCCCTCCAGAATAAAGAACTAACTGCACAGCACTTCAGGGTAAGCATGTTCAAGTTATGATGTTCCTAGAAGGATACTTTCTGTTTGAAAAAAATATATATATCTTATATTAGGTAATCCCCAGAACTTAGCCATTAAAAAGACTTACATACACTTCAAAGAGAAGGAGAAAGAACTTGAATTGCAAGTTTTCTAAAGTGATATCTAAGAAAAGGGGAGAGAAAGTGTCTCTTCCTTTATTTTCCATAGAGAGAACTAAGCCTTGCTTTTGAAATTTGTATTTGCCCTTATAGTATCTTGTATTTTATCTGGCAACCCTACCGGAGACACAAATCACTCCCAGTTGAGAACTGCTCACCTAGAGCATGAGTAATCTACAAGAAATACCTGCCATGATTTATTCTTCAACCAATCTGATTGCCTCCCTTAAGTGAACTCTGTTATCCATTCTTTAAGGTGAGGGCTCTAGATAGCTTAAGGTGGTGTTCACAAGCTCTAAAAATAAGCAAATAATTAAATCATCATATGACAAGAAGGCTCTGTCTCAACTGCTACAGCTGGCGCTCAGGCCATAGCTGGTATTCAACATCTCTCTCCTCTACCAGCCATTTTAGATTTCCCCTTCTTCCAACCAAAGCTTCAGCTGTTCTTGTTGCCTGGTGGGTGACCTAAACCTTCAATCCTGATGAGCACAAGACCTTGATTGCCTTACTCTTTCTAGGCTGTGATTAATCATTCACTGCTGAAGCACCAAGAAGTGTCTCAGCAAATTCAGGCATGATTCTTCCTGTCCCATCATGCAGCAGAAACCCTAGTACCTCATGACAATCAGGGTAAATTCTCCCCTCACACCAATTATATTAGTGTCTTTTTTTTCCCTATTTGTATACCAGAATGAGGAGCTCAAAGCAACCAGGGATATATCATAACTTAGGTTTATTGTAAATCATACTGTGTTCCCAGATGGAAACATTCCTTGACATCCATCCCCAGGAATTAGGTCCTCCAATTTAGCAAACTACCTTTTGGGACAGAGAACACTGATTATTGCAAATGGACCACTGGAAATAATGGTGAGAGATATCCATCCTACTTCCAATTTTTGAATCAGTTCTGTCAGGTGTCATCTTCAGGTTGGTCTCTTAAGTGAGGATTTTATATGCCATTCCAATTTACCAGGAATTCTAGCAATTATTTTTTTAAGTTTTTAAAAAATATTTTATTTATTTATTCATGAAAGACACACAGAGAGAGGCAGAGACACAGGCAGAGGGAGAAGCAGGCTCCACGCAGGGAGCCTGATGTGGGACTTGATCCCTGGATGTGGGATCATGCCCTGAACTGAGGGCAGACACTCACCACTAAGCTACCCACACATCAACCCCCCCCCCTCCTTTTTTAAAAAAGATTTTATTTACTTACTTAAGAGAGAGAGAGAGACAGAGAGAGAGAGAAAGGACAAGCACAAGCATGGGAAGGGGCAGAGGGAGAAGTAGATTCCCCACTGAGCAGGGAGTCTGATGCAGGCTCAATCCTAGGACCCTGGGATCATGACATGATCCAAAGGCAAATACTTAACTGACTGAACCACCCAGGTACCCCTTTATCAATTGTTTCTATGGTATATATTAGGACCATTGGATCCCAGACATTCTCCAGTGGTTAAATCTTTTCTGTATAATGCGACCCTTGGTCCAAGGGAGTGTTAGGCTGAATATGATGTTTGTAAATCAGATTTTTCTGTAATCCCTTGGATAATGATGCTGGCAGAGGCATCAAGGAAAGAGAAAGCAAACTTGTACTTGAGGTATGTGTCAATGCTAGTGAGGGCAAATCACTACCCCTCCTTGAAAGAAGCCCACCAACATAAACTTGCCACCAAGTGGCTGACTGGAATCCCCAGAGGATGATATCATATTAAAGTTTCTGCTACTGACAGCTAAACCTGGGTGAAAGAGCCCAAACTATTGGAACCCTTCATAATTCCTGTCCTTGCCACTCTGTTTACTTATGCATGAGTCTGTTGTCCCTAGGCCAGATCTAATATTTAAGGTACCTTTGTGCATTGCATAAAAAGGAGCTATTTTGGCCGTGAAATACGTTTATATTTTTAAATATTTTTATACTTTTTAAAAAAAGATTTTATTTATTTTTTCATGAGAGACACACAGAGAGAGAGGCAGAGACACAGGCAGAGGGAGAAGCAGGCTCCATGTAGGAGCCTGATGTGGGACTTGATCCCAGGTCTCCAGGATCACGCCCTGAGCTGAAGGCAGGCACTAAACTGCTGAGCCACCTGGGCTGCCCTATACTTTTATATTACATAGTTATGTGACATTTCTTCAGAGCTACATCCCATACATTGATAGATTCCAAATTTGTCATAAATCCAGATGGATCCAGTGCAGCATACTATAAATATCCCATAGATAAGGATTCTTTCACTAGAAAATAACATTAGTGTGTTTTCTTGGAGCTCTTTCATTAGCATGTTTACAACAGAATTGGACCAGGTGATCTTTTTTTGTTTCCTGGGATGCTCAAATCTCTTACAGATCTTTCCCTTGCTTTGGATCCCACTTAAAGCTGATGGCCTTCTAAGTCACTCAATAAATGCATTAGAATAATATTCCCCAAAGCAGAATATACTATCACCAACTCCAGGGAGGACTATTAAGTATTGGTCTTTTTTTTTAGTTTCAGTGTCTTATCCTTTACATTTGAGAGGATATCCCAGCATGCCTAGTCCTCTGGATCCCTAAAATCTCCACTGATGTGGTGAATCCATGCATCTGTTGCAGGGATTAGTACCCACTCTCTAGCATGCATGTGTGTTAATCAGGAAGTCAGAGTAATGGCCCCTTTCTGCTCACAGGTCTGAGTTCACTGCTGTCATCAACAGTCACATGTAACCCAGAGTGATGTAACATCAACATGATCAAGGACTCTGAGCACTTAAATGTAACAGAGTAGGAAAATTAACGTATTCATGTTTTTTCTTATTTTTATCTTAGATGTTGAAACATTTTACTAACATGTCACAGAAAACACATCTAACTGATTAAAGTCATAACAAGGAGCTGGATGTGTTAATTTATTGTAAGGATATAGGGAAATCTTGACACCTAAAGATAGGAATGACTCAGTGAGGAACTTCAAAGAGGGGATAAACAGCCCTTAGAACTTATCTTCTTCATTTTCTTTTTCTCCTTGTAGACTCCTAAGTTCATATCATGGAAAAACTGACTCCTGACATATCAATTTCCCATATGAGGCCGGTTTAGAAATTCTTGATCCTGATTTCAAGTTATTCAACCAAAGTAATGATTTGCTCAGCTTGGGTTAGGTGGTTGCTTGCAGTTTTACTCACCATTGTTAGCTAATGGGGCAGTTACAAATATAGATTATGAGATTAGGTCCCTGTCTCTAAACATATGGGGAGGGGTGAGGAATAGTCAGAAGATGTGCACTAAGCAGGAAGTACAATGGTCATATGCCTTTGAAGGGCACTGGATTTCACCATTCTAGGATGCACATTTGTTTTCACACTTTAACATCAGAAGGAAGTCAGAGTGTGTCTTTTAATTGGTGATTCTTTACAATCATTGTTGGCCAGGTGGCCTTCAGGATTCTCTGCACACACATGGACTTGTTCATAGGGTTCGTATTGTCACTGCGTCAAAAGAAATATGTATATAGTTTGACAAATGCCCAGTCCTTGTGGGAGAGAATTAAATGACATTATAGAGCCTCTCAAACATGAAAGGACGGGGATTTTCCCTACACTGGGCTGACACCACCCTATCCCCACCAGGGCACAGGGACAGAGAGAAGAAGAGCAAGTACCTGGTTAAAAATCACCTTAAGTGATGCCCCTGGCACCTTACATCATCCACCAAGCACATTACTCCCTGTGGACAAATAAATAACTAAAAGTAAGATAGCAGCAATGTGCTGAGACTTGGTCATTATTTTAGCGGTATGACTGGATAAATGGAATCCCTCAGTGTTTCAAGATAAAAACCATGAAAAAACTTGGAATAAGGAATATGTGTTCTGGTTCTAGTCTAAGAACCTTTCATGTGTCCTCTTTGGTAGGATCAGGAATGAGCCAGCACCAGCACCTACTGAATAGGGGTGGTGGCTTGAGCAGCACCCCAGGGATGAAAGAGCACACTTCAGGCCATGATGCATCTTCAAAGCTTGACAACACAAATGACAAAATTATATAGGAAAATACAGATATTAAGTCTTTTCAGAAAGTGATTTGCAAGAGTAAGAGTTTGAATATGAATGTTTTCAGAATACTTAACCAGCTTATGTAGCTTATTTTATTTTTTCATGTATGTTTAAGTGTGTTGTATGATGAAAAAGCTCTGCCTAAATAAACCCCAAAGAGCTTTTTCAGTGGGAAGTAAATACTCATAGATGAAAATAAGAAAGTGATAAAAAAAAGTCTAAATAGTGTATTTTCTTTTTGGTAACACATGAGACAATAGTGTGTTTTATGGTGGATGGCATTTTAGAACCAATGAAATAAAGAATTTAATTTGCTTTAGCATAAAGCCATATTTTTCATCTCACTCTATCTCTTCAACCAGTTATATTCTGATTGAGAATATATTATAAGCATTGTTGTAGTGGTTAACTTTTATTAATTTAGAAATAGGAAGATGAGAAATAATTCTGGTCTCCTGCTGGGTGAGTGAGACTTTGAGGTCTTCTGTTATATCATGCATCTGAGAAATATGTATTTTTATTTTTAGAGTATCTAAAGTTCTTTAGAGCTTCTTTGGCCAGGTAACGTTGTTTTCTTGGTTTAAAAAATGTACTAATGTATTTTATCTTTTTCAGGTTTTTCACATTTCTTTATGGCGCTTATTGAAAAAAGTTCAAATTACAAAACCTCCTCCCAACTTTAAATTTGCATTTCGTGCTCTGGTTTTGGATTTGGAGTTACTCGATTCTTCCTTAGAAGAGGCTTCTTTAGGTACTGAATAATTTTAGATATTTGTTCAACAAAGGACTTTCTAGCCTTATGTAAGATAAGCACGCTCAAGGTTTTTGTGGAGTAAGTAGTCTTGGACTATACCAACAGGTGGAGAATTCAAGCTGTGCTCTGGAAAGCCCACAGGCTCCAAGGATTTGCCTGGTGTCCCCAAGTTCACATATTTCGAGGGAAGCCCAGAATATCCCTGTTTTATTTGTTTTTGCCCTGAAAGACTATAAAAGTCACTAACACTTATGTATGATTTGAGAAATTCTGGGAAGATCTTCAGATCCATGTAACTCCCCTTTACTCCTCTCCATAAGCTCTATTCATGCAGTTTTAACAACTTCTTTCAATTTTGAAGGAAACCCTTCACTACTTTCACAGAAGAATTAATTGTAGCTCACTCAGGTGTCAATATGTAGTGTTTCCTTTCTCCAGAATATTTAAATTCCAAAAAAGGACCACTTGCAAAGCACAATATTAAATATAAAGATAAATCTGTCATAGTGGCACTTTATATGTCAGGGGATTTAAGAAGTTAAAGGCATTGAAAGCTGGGGAAAGGATTAAATACTTTAACTTAACTTTCAGTTCCAAGCTTTGTTTTTTTCTTTCCAGCGGAATGGGTGGACGTTAAACACTGTCTACCAGTAAGTGATAAAGAATATTTTCCTGAGGAGGTAGCAGCTGCAATTAAAATTCAAGCCATGTGGAGAGGGACTTATGTCAGATTGCTTATGAGAGCTAGAATACCAGGTATCATTTTTCAATCATTTATAAGATGAAGCTTGTGTATGTAAGGATGAATATTTGTGTGCTAATGGAAAGCATTTTGGAATTATTTTACTTTATTATTTGGCTAATTCTTTTTAATTCTATAAATATTGAAATTCCTTGAGGTCAGAATGAGTGTCAGCACACTCACTCTCTGTTCCCAGAATTCTTGGCACAGAGTAAGCACACAACAAATTTGTGCTGAAGAAATAATGAATCAGTAAATGATCAGCTATGTTTTCCCAATCTATCATGAGTCTTTAAAAACAGGGAACCAATGTTTCCCTCTATGTATCTCCAATGTCTAGTAGAATGCTACAGCAGTCAGCTTTAGCTAAGTCATGGATATTTTTGCATCTCTAGGCCATTTTTCAAAGAAAGAAATGAAGGAATGAGTAAAAGAATGAATGAGTTGAATGAAAGAAGCTTTCATGTGTCCATGTGACATATATTTAGAAAGCACAGAATTCATTTGAAAGGTATTATATTTATTAAGTCAAATTATGAGTGCATTTTCTCAAATTATTTTCATATATAAAACTATTTTTGTGAAAAAGTTTTTGTTTTTTATCAGCTTCAAATTAAACACTGCAGAAGCAAAAATTATAGTCATTTTCATTCTGCAATTTTTGTTTCATAAGGAAAGTGTTATTTCCAATAGAATTATTTGAATGTATAGAAACATTTTGTTGTTAAGTGTCTCTTTTTGAAGTAGTTAATGAGAATGATCAAAATGTTTGTCTCAGCAGTGAAAACTCTAGACACACAAATATAAAATAAGTAAACTGCATTGGATAGTTGTGTGATAGAAAATTTTACGGTTGCTTGATTTTGATATTATTCTATTAGAAAAAGTAAATATAGATTTATCAAATTGAATATATATTAAAATATACTTTTTTGTTGTCCACATATGCTGTAAAAATTATATTTAAACAATGATTTTTTTAGAAACAAAAACTTGAATAACTTAATAATGTTTTTAATAGTATTTGCATTTCTTTCACTCAGTGCATATTTATTGAACTTGTGTGCACAGCATTGTTCTAAATTCTGACTTTATTGAAGTCAGTTAAAGTGACAGAGTTTCTGCTTTGATGAATCTTGTGTTCTAGGATGCTAGGCATATGATAGACAAGTAAATATTTTGAGATATCAATTTCAGATACTGGTAAGTACTATGAAGAAATTGAAATAGAGTAAGTAGGGAAAAATTAGTTTCTGGCATGTTAAATTTGAGCCACTTACTATGGATTTGTATTTTTCGTACCAAATCATCTACTCCTAAACCAACATGGATTATGGGATTGAGCCATTGGTTTTTAGAAAAATTGGATGAATTGTTTTTTCTGGCATAAGAGCTTTCATAAGGAACTTTTAGTGTGATTAAAGATCCCCTGTTGTGAACTCTTTGATGAGAATCTTCAATTAGAACAACACTTTATGATTTTTAAACTGAAGATGAAGGGAAACAGCATAAATTAGTGAACAGAGCTCTCGACCAGAAGTTTATAATTGCTTTATATTTTAAACATGATTTTGCTGTGAACAAAGCCCATGACTTTGGATATCACCTTGTGAATTTCAGCTTCCTTATCTGCAAGGGGAGGGCTGTGAACAAAATGATCTTTCAGGCATCTTATAGTTTTTACCTTGCTATTTTTAATTATTATTTTCAGACACAAAGGAAAATTCCAGTGTTGCAGATACTCTTCAAAAAGTTTGGGCTATATTGGAACTGAATATAGAACAGTATGCAATTTCTCTCTTAAGGTAAAGTAGTATAGTGAAATTTCTTATTACAATGTCTTGGTATCCTTCAAGTTCCTTTCACGTGCTACCACATTCACTGACTTTTCCTAGTCACTGCAGCTAGAAATACACTGCTTCTTCTGAACTCCCACAATATTTTATCTGAAACATTTCTATGGTACTTATTAATTTGATTTAACTAAAATTCTAAGCCAAAAACTTCTGAGAAGCAGAGCAAAATTCATTGAAGTCTTATAGTGCTGAGGTGACCAAGGTCAGAGTTTAGGACCCTCTAGGGGAGGGGATTCCAGCAAACATGATTGTCAGTTGAATCCCTGGAGGGTAACTCTAGAATCAGGGGTAAACTGGAAGTAGATTGAGCATTAGCAAAACTGACCTGTAGCCACAAACCATGTCTGAGAGATAGGATAATCTGAACAAAACTAAGAGAAGCTATAAATCATCAATTACATGGGTATATATACACACACATAAGTAAAAGATGCAGACCCTCTGGGGATGTTGGAGTTGGAAGATAAAATCTCAAAACATAACTAATGGAAATGCCAAAGAAAATAAAGAATAAGGAGAAAATAGATCAAAAGTTTAGATTAAGAAAACAGAGTCAAAGGGAAATTTTAACATAAGTGAAGATTTTAACAACTGAAATTAAATAGTGGGTTTAACAGCAGATTAAGTCATAACAGAAGAAGAGATTGGTGAACATGGAGGTAGATCAATAGAAAAGTATCCAGACTGAAGTATATGAGTGGGAAATCAGAAAGCAGCCTAAGGGCCGTATGGAATACACTCAGAAAGTCCAATATTATCATTATACCCTCAGACTGTAAAAAAGGTAACTGAAAACTTTCCAAAACTAGTAAAATACATCAACTTCTGTTTTCAGGAGACTACATACAAACTCCATGAGGAAAAGATAAAAAGAAAAGTACACCTGGGTTCATTGCCATCAAACTACTAAAAAAACAAAGGCCAAAATAAAAACCTTCTAGGCCCTCAGAAAAAAATTATGCATATTATCTTCAAAGGGCAATCAATAAATAGCTACACATAGGAGTAAATTCATGAGGCATAATGTAGAAGGTGGGTATAAGGTTTTAAAAAGTTCTAAGGTTATAGCATTATTTCAGAAATGGTAAAAGTAATAATTTAGATTAAACTCTAACTGGGAAGGTATCTTTCCTAGCAAAATATTCACAAAATGGTTAGTGAATTTAGGAAGAAATAAGATTAATCTCACAAATCTTTTAGAGACAGAACCGATTCATAATCTTGATTTAAAAAATTCAACAAGGGCAATAAGAAAATGAAATTGAAAACCAGTCACCTTCTTGAAATCACAAACCAAGCACCTTTTAGATAGATGCCAAAAATATGTAATAAAATATTAGCAACTGAAAATTGGAATTAAATAAAAAAGATAATGCCTTGTAATCAAGTGGGTCTCCCATTCCCCATTGTGGTTTAGCACTGGAAAATTTGCCATTTTAATTCAGTACATTAACAGGGAAAAGGAACAAATCATTTGGTCTTCCAGATAGATTCTGAAAAAAGCATTTGACATAATTTAACAAAAATTCAAAATTAATTTGTTTTTGTTTTTAGAAAATTTGGACTAGAGAAATCTTTCATTAATATGTTTTTGGTATCCAGTATTTTCAAAACTTACTACAAACATGATTGGTGGTGAATTCTGAAAGCTTTTTCTTAAGTTTAGAAATGAGACAAAAATGTCTACCTGACAGCTTCCATTCACAATAATCCTGGGATAAGAGGAGGCGGGGCAGGATGGGGGAAGAGCAGGGTCCCCAAGTCACCTCTCCCCACCAACTTGCCTAGATAACTTTCAAATCATTCTGAAAACCTCCGAATTCAGCCTGAGATTTAAAGATAGAGCAGCTAGAAAGCTACAGTGAGAAGAGTTTGCGCTTCTATCAAGGTAGGAAGACGGAAACAAATAAAGAAATAAAAAAACCTCCAAGGGGGAGGGGCCTGCGAGGAGCCGGACTAAGGCCACGTGGCAAGAGCCCCCAGGACAGGAGAGCCCAGGCCCGGAGAAGCAGGAGCTTCACCAATCTTCCTGGATGGAAAGGCGCTGGCAAGGAGCTCGGGCAGGACCCCAGGAAGGGTGGGGTGGGATGCCCTGAGGCTCCCAGGGGCACTAACAGAGCACCTGCACCCAGGGGAGAGCGCACCACACCCCGCAGCCGAGCTCCCTAAAGGGCTGCAGGGCCGCCCCCCGGGCCTGGAGCAGCTCCACACAGAGGGGGCTGCAGCCGGGAGCGCGATCCACCAGCGCAGGCCCTGGAGCCCAGGGCACCAGGGGACACAGCCCAGGATCTAGCGCTCCCCCCGCCCCAGCCCCCGGGACAGGCGGAGGCCGGGAGGGCACAGGACAGCGAGGATGCTCCTGCCCCCAGGCAGCCCCGAGCTGTGCAGAGCAACGCCCCCCGCCCTGGAGCGTCAGGCCCCCGCAGACCCGGAGACTGCGTTGGTTGCTGCTGGAGCTGACTCCAGGGCTGGAGAGCTGGCCGCTGCCACTGTTGTTGTTCCTCCTGGAGACACCTTGTGCCTGGGACTGAGGGGGGCCGCCAGGGAGCAGGGGCCTCACAGGATAAACAGCTCCCACTGAGCCGTGCACCTGGCAGGGGCAGGACAACTCCCCCAGGTGCACAAATCTGAGAATCAGCACAGCAGGTCCCTCCCCCAGAAGACCAGTTGGAAGGACAGGAGAAGAGCAAGTTCTTGACTGAGCAGAGCAGGAAAGTTCCAGGGGAAGTCTAGGGACTTACAGTATATAGAATCAGGGGATACTCCTTGTTTTTTGTCCCCCCCCCCCTTTTTTTCTTCCCTTTTTCATTCCTTTTTCCAGTACAACTTGTTTTTAGCCATTCTGCACTGAGCAAAATGACTAAAAGGAAGAACTCACCACAAAGGAGAGAATCAGAAACGGTGCTTTCTCCCACAGAGTTACAGAATTTGGATTACAATTCTATGTCAGAAAGCCAATTCAGAAGCACAATTATAAAGCTACTGGTGGCTCTGGAAAAAAAGCATAAAGGAATCAAGAGACTTCATGACTGCAGAATTTAGATCTAATCAGGCTGAAATTAAAAATCAATTAGAGATGCAATCCAAAATGGAGGTCCTAAGGATGAAGGTTAATGAGGTAGAAAAACAAGTGAGTGACATAGAAGACAAGTTGATGGCAAGAAAGGAAGCTGAGGAAAAAAGAGAAAAACAATTAAAATATGAGGATAGGTTAAGGGAAATAAATGACAGCTTCAGAAGGAAAAACTCTACATTTATTTGGGGTTCCAGAGGGTGTCGAAAGGGACAGAGGTCCAGAAAGTGTATTTGAACAAGTCATAGCTGAGAACTTCCCTAACTTGGTGAGGGAAACAGGCATTCAGATCTAGGAGATAGATTCCCCCCTAAATCAATAAAAACCATTCAACATCCCGACATTTAATAGTGAAACTTGCAAATTCCAAAGATAAAGAGAAGATCCTTAAAGCAGCAAGAGACAAGAGATCCCTAACCTTTATGGGGAGAAGTATTAGATTAACAGCAGACCTCTCCACAGAGACCTGACAGGCCAGAAAGGGCTGGCAGGATATATTCAGGGTCCTAAATGAGAAGAACCTGCAGCCAAGAATACTTTATCCAGCAAGGCTCTCATTCATAATAGAAGGAGAGATAAAGAGCTTCCAAGATAGGCAGAAACTGAAAGAATATGTGACCACCAACCCAGCTCTGCAAGAAATATTAAGGGGGCCTCTGTAAAAGAAAGAGGAAGTCCAAGGAAGCAATCCACAAAAACAGGGACTGAATAGGTATTATGATGACACTAAATTCATATCTTTAAATACTAACTCTGAATATGAATGGGCTTAATGATCCTATCAAAAGGCGCGGGGTTTCAGACTGGATAAAAAAGCAAGACCCATCTATTTGCTGTCTACAAGAGACTCATTTTAGACCTAAGAACACCTACAGACTGAAAATAAAAGGTTGGAGAACCATTTACCATTCAAATGGTCCTCAAAAGAAAGCAGGGGTAGCCATCCTCATATCAGATAAAGTTTATCCCAAAGACTGTAGTAAGAGATGAAGACGGACACTATATCATACTTAAAGGGTCTGTCCAACAAGAGGACCTAACAATCATGAATATTTATGCCCCAAGTATGGGAGCTGCCAAGTATATCAATCAATTAATAACCAAAGTTAAGACATACTTAGATAATAATACACTTACACTTGGTTACTTGAATATAGCGCTATCTACAATCAGCAGATCTTCTAAGCACAACATCTCCAAAGAAGCAAGAGCTTTAAATGATACACTGGACCAGATGAATTTCACAGATATTTACAGAACTTTACATCCAAACGCAATTGAATACATATTCTTCTCAAGTGCACATGGAACTTTCTCCAGAATAGACCACATACTGGGTCACAAATCAGGTCTTAACCAATACAAAAAGATTGGGATCATCCCTGCATATTTTCAGACCATAATGCTTTGAAACTAGAACTCAGTCACAAGAAGAAGTCTGGAAGGAATTCAAACATGTGGAGGTTAAAGACCATCCTGCTAAAGATAAAAGGGTCAACCAGGAAATTAGGGAATAATTAAAAAAATTCATGGAAACTAATGAGAATGAAGATACAACTGTTCAAAATCCTTGGGATACAGCAAAAGCAGTCCGGATGGGGAAATACATCACAATACAAGCATCCGTCAAGAAACTGGAAAGAACTCAAATACAAAACCTAACCTTGCACCTAAAGGAACTGGACAAAGAACAGCAAATAAAACCTTCATCCAGCAGAAGAAGAGAGTTAATAAAGATTGGAGCAGAACTCAATGAAATAGAGACCAGAAGAACTGTGGAACAGATCAACAAAACCAGGAGTTGGTTCTTTGAAAGAATTAAAAGATAGATAAACCACTAGCCAGCCTTATTAAAAAGAAGAGAGAGAAGACTCAAATTAATAAAATCACGAATGAAAAAGGAGAGATCACCACCAATGGCAAGGAAATACAAATGATTTTAAAAACTTACTATGAGCAGCTATATGCCAATAAATTAGGCAATCTAGAAGAAATGGACACATTCCTGGAAAGCCACAAACTATCAAAACTGGAACAGGAAGAAATAGAAAACCTGAACAGGCTGATAACCAGGGAGGAAACGAAAGCAGTCATCAAAAACCTCCCAAGACACAAAAGTCCAGGGCCAGATGGCTTCCCAGGGGAATTCTATCAAACGTTTAAAGAAGAAACAATACCTATTCTACTAAAGCTGTTCCAAAAGATAGAAAGGGATGGAATATTTCCAAACTCGTGCTATGAGGCCAGCATCACCTTAATTCCAAAACCAAAGACCCTACCAAAAAGGAGAATTATAGACCAATATCCCTGATGAACACAGATGCAAAAATTCTCAACAAGATACTAGCCAATAGGATCCAACAATACATTAAGAAGATTATTCACCATGACCAAGTAGGATTTATCCCCTGGATGCAAGGCTGGTTCAACACTCGTAAAACAATCAATGTGATTCATCATATCAACAAGAGAAAAAACAAGAACCATATGATCCTCTCAATAGATGCAGAGAAAGCATTTGACAAAATACAGCATCCATTCCTGATCAAATCTCTTCAGAGTGTAGGGATAGAGGGAACATTCCTCAGCATCTTAAAAGCCATCTATGAAATGCCCACAGCAAACATCATTCTCAATGGGGAAACACTAGGAGTCTTTCCCCTAAGATCAGGAACAAGACAGGGATGTCCACTCTCACCACTGCTATTTAACATAGTACTGGAAGTCCTCGCCTCAGCAATCAGGCAACAAAAAGAAATAAAAGGCAGTCAAATTGGCAAAGAAGAAGTCAAACTCTCCCTCTTCACAGATGACATGATACTGTACATAGAAAACCCAAAAGACTCCACCCCAATATTGCTAGAACTCATACAGCAATTCAGCAATGTGGCAGGATACAAAGTCAATGTCCAGAAATCAGTGGCAGTTCTCTACACTAACAATGAGACTGAAGAAAGAGAAATTAAGGAGTCAGTCCCATTTACAATTGCACCCAAAAGCATAAGATACCTAGGAATAAACCTAACCAAAGATGTAAAGGATCTATACCCTAAAAACTACAGAACTCTTCTGAAAGAAATTGAGGAAGACACAAAGAGATGGAGAAATATTCCATGCTCATGGATTGGCAGAATTAATGTTGTGAAAATGTCAATGTTACCCAGGGCAATTTACACGTTTAATGCAATCCCTATCAAAATACTATGGACTTTCTTCAGAGAGTTAGAACAAATTATTTTAAGATTTGTGTGGAATCAGAAAAGACCCCGAATAGCCAGGGGAATTTTAAAAAAGAAAACCATAGCTGGGGGCATCACAATGCCAGATTTCAGGTTGTACTACAAAGCTGTGGTCATCAAGACAGTGTGGTACTGGCACAAAAACAGACACATAGATCAATGGAACAGAATGGAGAACCCAGAAGTGGACCCTGAAATGTACGGTCATCTAATATTCGATAAAGGAGGAAAGACTATCCATTGGAAGAAAGACAGTCTCTTCAATAAATGGTGCTGGGAAAATTGGACATCCACATGCAGAAGAATGAAACTGGACCACTCTCTTTCACCATACACAAAGATAAACTCAAAATGGATGAGAGATCTAAATGTGAGACAAGATTCCATCCAAATTCTAGAGGAGAACACAGGCAACACCCTTTTTGAACTTGGCCACAGTAACTTCTTGTAAGATACATCCATGAATGCAAAAGAAACAAAAGCAAAAATGACCTATTGGGACTTCATCAAGATAAGAAGCTTTTGCACAGCAAAAGAAACAGTCAACAAAACTAAAAGACAACCTACAGAATGAGAGAAGATATTTGCCAATAACCTATCAGATAAAGGACTAGTATCCAAGATCTATAAAGAACTTCTTAAACTCAACAACAAAGAAACCAACAATCCAATCATGAAATGGGCAAAAGACATGAAGAGAAATCTCACAGAGGAAGACATAGACATGGCCAATCCGCACATGAGAAAATGCTCTGCATCACTTGCCATCAGGGAAATACAAATCAAAACCACAATGAGATACCACCTCACACCAGTTCAGAATGGGGAAAATTAACAAGTCAGGAAACAACAAATGTTGGAGAGGATGTGGAGAAAGGGGAACCCTCTTGCACTGTTGGTGGGAATGTGAACTGGTACAGTCACTCTGGAAAACTGTGTGGAGGTTCCTCAAAGAGTTAAAAATAGACTTGCCCTACGACCCAGCAATTGCACTGTTGGGGATTTACCCCAAAGATATGGATGCAGTGAAACGCCAGGACACCTGCACCCCAATGTTTATAACAGCAATGTCCACAGTAGCTAGACTGTGGAAGGAGCCTCGGTGTCCATCAACAGATGAATGGATAAAGAAGATGTGGTATATGGATACAATGGAATATTACTCAGCCATTTGAAATGACAAATACCCACCATTTGCTTCGATGTGGATGGACCTGCAGGGTATTATGCTGAGTGAAATAGGACAATCGGAGAATGACAAACATTATAGGTCTCATTCATTTGGAGAATATTAAAAATAGTGAAAGGGAATAAAGGGGAAAGGAGAGAAAATGAGTGAAAATATCAGTGAGGGTGACAAAACATGAGAGACACCTAACTCTGGAAAACGAACAAGGGGTAGTGGAGGGTTGGGGTGACTGGGTGATGGGCACTGAGGGGGGCACTTGGCAGGATGAGCACTGGGTGTTATGCTATATGTTGGCAAATTGAACTGCAATAATAAAAAAAAATCCTGGAATAATTCTGAGAAGGACAAAATAGCAATAAAGCAAAATAAAAATTAGGACTTGAGGGGAAAAAAATAAAACCATCACTGTTTACAGGCAATATGATTATATATGTAGAAAATATTTTAAAATCTGCAGAAAAATTATTAGAATTAATGAGATAATTAAAATTTGCTGGAGACAAGGTCAATATAAAATTACAGTTGAATCTCTATTTATAAACAAGAGACAAAAAGAAAATTATATATGAAAATATATAAAAATATGAAGTAGCCTAAATATAATGAAAAAATTCACTATGAACCCAATATAAAAATTTTAAACACAGAGAAGATCCAAATCTGTATAGTGCTCACCTAACCATGGGGGTAAGTGTCTCATTCACCTCACTCTAGTCCTGGCCCACGGATTCCACCATTACCTCTTCATCCAACTTGACTAACTTTTGCTCCAGAACTTATTTTCTAAAAGGGCTACTCTTTTGCCTAAGATTCCAGTTGTACAGACAAACAAAGAGCACAACCTTTCTTTTCTAACTTGCTTTTCCATTGTGGGGACGATCTCTCTGGGCCAGATATTATACCTAATTTTCATGTAAATGAAGTGCTAAAAACATGGACTCTATCAGGGAGTTGGTGTATTTGAAGGTGTAGGTGTATTTGAAACACAGCAGAATTCCATCAGGAAGTTGCTGTTCCTCTCCACGTGCTCTTTCCCCCATAGCCAATAGTATTTCTTAGAAACTCAACAAATATCCATTACAGAGGCCATGCTCTTTCAATATTTTGAGTTCTACACCCACATCTATTGGATGGATGGAACTGACAAGGCTGGCTTACCTTTAAATTTAAATAGCAGGGGCATCCAAAGCTGTGTAGTCTTGCTACCTGCCTCTTTTTTTAGTCAAGAGCACATATTTCAGTGTAAGACCTAATGCTAACCTCAGATCTACTAATTATCAGATGTGTGATCTGGAATAAGTCTCTTAACCTCTTGGAAGATAAAATTAAATTTTATTAATAATATTTAATATTTTATTAATAATATTTAACATAGAGAAATAATTTTTATATAGAAAAAACAATATCTACCTCACAGTACTATTCCTTAATGAGGCTGTAAAGATAAATTAAGGTAGCTCAAGAAAAGTAGTTAGTACAAGCTACAGATTAAGTCATTATAGAACATTAACTATTATAAATATTACTTTATAATTATTACTAATGGGGAACTTTGAGGTCCTGGGATCCAGCTTTACATTCTCAGATCTTAAAGGGCAGAACTTTCCAAAGTGAACTTTGGACGAGGCTCAGTTTACTGATAATAACTTTCTTTCTGTACTATGATACAAAGTTAAAAGAAAACCTTTCAAGTCTGTCAGGAATATTTCTCTGGGTCATTCAAGGTATTTCATATAGTATGTCAGGACTTTGATGGCCCTATATACATTAAAAATTAAAATTAAAATTTCTTGAGGCTTATGAAAAAGTGTAGAATGTATGATGGCAACAGTGACTGGAATGCCTCTAAATCCCTCCCTTATCTTAGAATGGTGGCTGGTCCCATTACAGTCAATTCCCTAGGTAGCCTGTTTAGCTGCCATGTTGCCTCAGCCAACACCCACATTTGGCCAACCCCATGTGATTGGCAGTGGTGCTCTGCTTTGACAGACCATCATATTACAGTTCCTAACTAGGACAATCAGGTTATTTATCATTTGAACTGGGGCACTTTTACAAAAGGAACAGAGGGTGCACTATTAATAATTATGACAGGTGTGTGAGTGCAAACCAGGACTGCCCCAGGCAAACCAGGATATGTGGTCAATCTTTATTCTCATAACTTAGCTAAAGGGCTTAAAACTCTCCCAAGTATGAATCTGTCAATTTCCTCTCATAATCAAAGATCAGTGATCAAATGAAGCATGTGAATCCTGTCCCCCATAAGAATCTCCATGGCTTTATGTCTCACTGATGGTACAGTCAAGCCATCTACCTTCTGGAAGGCAAGAACACCTTTAGGTCTGTCTAGACCTCTAATACAGAACCATTTTCTATGGTCATTATGGCTTCCATCCCAGCTAATTTTATAGACATTATACAAAAGATCTATACAGTAGATTCCTGGTGCTACTGAAGTGAGATCCAGTTCCTGGCAGTTGGAAGGAACAAACCTAGAGCATCTCTCACATCACTTTAATCATGTTCTGAAATATGCCACAGCTTTCTGGGGGGAAATCATGGAGAAACCTCAACCCATAATTCTTTTTACCAGTTATACACACCACTCTCTTATGGGCCAGAAATCCATTCTCTCCTTGATTATGGCTTTAGTTTTTTGTTTGTTTAAATGGTTTTTTTTTGTTTTTGTTTTTGTTTTTACAAATCCATTCCTTACTTTAAACTCCATTCTCGTATTGATTCCCTATGTCAATTACAGACCTTCAGTTTTATGGCTACTTTGCCTGTTCCTGTTTTCCTACCCTTAGAGTCTGAGCTTTGGTGATGATTTCCCACCCATAAATTGAAATTACTTTCTTGATCATGAATTAAGTTCTCATTTGATTAAGAACTTCAGATAACTTTAGAGAACTTTGAGATAATCTTTCATGGTTGACCTGGAATGGGCTCCCCTACTTGGGTGCCATGCCCTATGAACCCCACAACCTTTGATCAAGGATTCAATCCAGCCAACAATAGACTGTAATATTTTGTTATTTTGCCTACTTTTTTTTTTTTTGGTAAATAAAATGTATTTTAAAAGTTGCCTTTGCCATTGGAAATTAAATTATTTTTACGTTTCTAGACTAATGTTTAAAAGCAAGTGCAAGTCTATTGAATATTATCCATGCTATCAAGATGAAGAAACTAAGATTGTTTTTGCTGACTATACTGTGACTTATGCAGACCAACTACCAAATACTTGGTTTATAGTATTCAGGTGAGACTATCATAAATTGGCATACAATGTCTTCTTTAAATGACATGCAGTAGTATATGTTAGAGTTTTATTTATGGTAGCAGTGAAAGTATGAACTTCTAGGTTGCTTTCACAACTTAGTACTTCCTCTCCATCTGCTATGCAGAGACGAGATATTACAGAAATTTTATCCATGTTTATTTAACTAAAATATGAAATATGTGAAGTTAATTAGAATTTTTATGAGTATGATAAACATAGTCCATTGATGTGCTATCAGTATAGAAAGAAATTGTTTATTTCGAAGCAATATCATATTAAATGACAGTCACAAATTATTATAAAATGGAATTTCTTAAAGGCTTTACATTTACATAGCAAAAGGGTATATTCAAAAAAAAAAACAAAAGAGTATATTCATGATTAAGAAAAAAACAATATGTATGCCTTGTAGTTATTTGTAACTTTAAACTTACTTTTTTATTTCTTGCATTAAACCTACTTTCAAACTTTCTGATTCATGCTAAGAGAAAGTTCATGCTTTTGTAATTACAGAGAAACATTTTTGGTTCCTCAAGATATGATTTTGGTTCCCAAAGTATATACTACACTTCCGGTCTGCATGCTTCACATTGTTAATAATGACACAATGGAACAAGTGCCAAAAGTGTTCCAAAAAGTGGTGCCTTATCATTACACCAAGAATAAGGTAGGTGCAAATTTTATTCTTTCCATATGATAGAATGGCAGCGAGAACCCAGCACCTTATAAGACTCCAGGAGAAGATAGAACAGATGTGCTTTTCAACCTACTTAGGAATAAAGTCCTGGTCTTTTTCTACAAAAGTCCATTTATTTGACAGCCCAAGGTACTTAATGTGAGTGCTAGAATATTCACCTCTCAGCTCTCTTTTTTCTTTTCTCCAAAGAGAATATGACAAAAAGAAAGCACTGGAAATTCTTAGTAAAATCAGAAAGTCATAGAAACCCTTAAAACGGAAATGGAGGTAAAGGGCTCAGTGAGTCCTATTCTTCGACCAAATTGATTGGTTGTTTCAGTTTCCCACTGGGTTTTATTACATCCCTAAGTATTTCAAAAGATTGTGATTACATCACCACTCACCGCGCCCCAGCCCGTCTTTTCTTGGCTACACAAATTTCTTACAAAGCACTTGGCACATTATTCCTACTGCATGATAGACCCTGATTTCTAGTGATCCCACTCAAATTATGTTGCCTCTCTATTAGAATCTCATCCTTGTGTTTGGGGGTATTTCCTCTAAGAGGGAAGCATGACCAAAGACAGTATGCACCTCCACTGCAAACTGGGAGATTTGTTTTAGCTCTAATCTTTCATTCTTTACCTATATAGCTTTGAATCTTTTCATTTTTCTCTTTGAGCTATGGTTGTAATTGACATTCAAAGTTCATTTAAGCCCATGATCCTGTGCATTATTGTGCACAAATTAAGACATACCTATTTAATGAATACTGGTTTATAGGGATGAAGGATAAATTTTTAAAAATATTAACTTCATAAAAAATTGAATAACTCTTTTGAGTTGTTTTAGAGATTAAAAAAATGAAATTAAAATTTTTTTTAAGACTTGCAAAAGTGTTGGGGCACCTGGGTGGCTCAATCTATTAAGCATCTGCCTTTGGCTCAGGTCATGATCCCAGGGTCTTAGGATGGGCACCCTGCTCAGTGGGGAGCTTTCTTTTCCCTCTCCCTCTGCCTGCTGCTTTCTCTGCTTATACTCTCTCTCTCTCTCTGAGTAAATAAATAAAATCTTAAAAAAAACAACACTTGGAAGGGTTTTAATATTTCATTGCAAATCTTAGGAGCAATAGATGAGAGCAGTTTTAGGTTAACAGCAAAACTGAGAGGAAAGTACAGAGATTTCCCACATATGCCCTGCCCCCACATGTGCACAGCTACCCCCAGTATTGACACATCCCACCAGAGTGGCACATGTACTACGCTGATCATCCTACATTGTGTCCATCATAATCCCCCAAAGTTCATAGTTTATATTATGGTTCACTGTTCATGTTGAATATTCTATGGGTTTGGACAAATGTAAAATGACATGTATCCACTATCATGGTATCATAAAGTCTTTTCACAGCCCTAAAAATCCTCTGTGATCCACATATGTATTCCCCTTCCCCCAGCCCCTACCTATGCCTTATCTTTTTTCTGTCTCCATAGTTTTGTCTTTTCCAGAATGAAGTATAGTTGGAATCATATAGGATGTAATCTTTTCAGATTGGCTTCTTTCACTCAAAAACATGCATTTAAGATTTTCTCGTATCTTTGTATGGTTTAATAGCTCATTTCTTTTTAATAATAATGTTCCACTCTCTCCTTGTATCAAAGTTTGTCTACTTATTCATGTACTGAAGGACATACTGGTTGCTTCTAAGTTATGGAAATTATGAACAAAACACCTACAAACATCTGTGGACAGGTGTGGACATAAGTTTTTCACTCTCCTGGGTAAATACCAAGGAGCAGTATTGCTGGCCTGTATAATAAGAATATGTGTAGTTTTATAAGAAACTGCCAAAGTATCCTTCGAAGTGTCTGTACCACTTTTAATTCCCACTAGCAATGAATAAGAGTTCCTGTTGCTCTATATCCTCACCAGCATTTGGCATTTCAGTGTTGATGTATCTGGGCTCTTCTAATAGGAGTGTAGTAGTACCCCATGCTTGTTTTAGTTTCTCTGATAATAGTCCATGTGGAGCATCTTTTTTGTATGTTTATTTGCCATCTGTATATCTTCTTTGGTAAGATGTCTCTTAAATTTTTTTAACCAGGTTGCTTGTTTTCTTATTGTCGAGTTATAAGAGTTTTTTGCATATTTCTTATATGTGTCTTTTGCAAATATTTAAATATTATGTTACTATTACTCAAGAGTCTTGAAGTTGTGCAGAATAGTCAGGTTTCTCTTAAAACCCTATCACCGGTTTAGCTTTAGAATTTCACTTACCAATATCCATCTACCATTTCATAAGTCTTTTTTTCCCCCTCTCAAACTTATTCTCTGAGCCTAGACAAATACACAGAGTTATATAATTTTATTTGCTTCTTAATGCATTAGTACCACAAGCTCAAAAAATAATGAAAATAGCAATTATACTTTATAAGTAGAAATACTTTAGCATATATGATTTATCTTCCTTTATTTCCTTGCTCCAAACATAATGTCAAAGGGTCCTTATTGGTATTGCAATTCTCATCTCATTGTGGGTATTATAATTCTGGGTTATATCCGTAGATTTTTATTTCAATGTATTGAATTTGTTCTGTCTTATGTATTTCTAATTTTTGTTTCTGAAAATCTAAACACATCAGAGAGCTTCCTTTGCATTAGAATCAACTGGAATACAAATTATATTTTTCTTCCTTATTAGAAGTGTCTGGAATTATAAACTCAGAATTACTTTGAACTTTTGTATCTCATTACGATATCATGCTCTTGCTTCACTGACATTTTAGCCAGCTGGATATCCAATTATGTAGAACCAAGTTATTATCCAGTATGATGTTATCCCAGGTTTCTTAGCTGCTTGTTTTCTCCAACCTAAAGAGCTCACCTCCGTACTCATATCTGGGTTCCCTGGAACCAGATCTGTTGTTAACTTGATAGCTTTTTCCATCAATTGTCATCCCAAGGGAATTACATTTCCATAAATGCTTCTGCTTTTCTCATCTTGTATTTAAAAAAACAGGGACATCAGGTAGGAAGTTATCGGGCTTCTCTGGGGTGACGCAATGATAAAAATCTGCCTTAGGAAGCATTAGAAGAATTGGAAAAAACATAGCAATCATCTATCAGAGTTACGCACTTTGTGTTATAGCTTAAGAAACACACAAACAAAAATGTGAGAGTGACTCATCTTCTCTAAAAACACGTAAGATTCACTTTCTAAGAGGAATTTCAAAATGTAATGCTAATGATTTTTATTTATCAAGAGATATTGGGATCTTTACAAATATAAACATAATAAAGCATTTTAATTGAGTACTATGAAGTCATATGTTGTACCTTTGAGAGAACACTAACGGTATGACTTACTTCTGTCTAATTCTCTTTCCTCTAGAAAGGCTACACATTTGTAGCTGAAGCATTTACTGGTGACACATATGTAGCATCCTCACGATGGAAACTGCGCCTCATTGGTTCCTGTAATCCACTCCCATGCCTATCTCGAGAGTCTCCATCTAATACCTTCACCATAAAGGAAATCAGAGATTACTACATACCCAATGATAAGAAAATTTTATTCAGGTATAAGTTATGACAGAAAGGGAATGCTCAAAATTGTCATTTTTTGCCAGCAGATGGGTGCTGACAGTTTGTCCTTCAGTGACAATGGCTACAGAGGTTGGGCCTCTAGATACACATAGGGCTTGACCACAGTTAACTGTTAATATAGAAATATATTGGGCAGCCCCGGATGGCTTGGCGGTTTAGCACCGCCTTCAGCCCAGGGCGTGATCCTGGAGACCCGGGATCGAGTCCCATGTTGGGCTCCCTACATGGAGCCTGCTTCTCCCTCTGCCTGTGTCTCTGCCTCTCTCTCTCTCTGTGTCTCTCATGAATAAATGGATAAAATCTTTAAAAAAAAAATGAGGAAAAGGTTATCCATAATCAAACAATCTGGAAAACAATCCTCTTAGTATCCTGTTGTATTTTCTTAGCGTGTTTTTTTCCTAGTTATAGCCTCACGTTATTAAAATCATAATATAATTAAAGTTTTAAATCTGATCTTATTTTTAAGATTTTATTTATTTATTCATGAGAGAGAGAGAGAGAGAGAGAGAGAGAGAGAGAGAGGCAGAGGCACAGGCAGAGGGAGAGACAGGCTCCATGCAGGGAGCCCGACGTGGGCTCAATCCCGGGTCTCTAGGATCATGCCCTGGGCTGAAGACGGTGCCAAACCGCTGAGCCACCGGGGCTGCCCAATCTGACCTTTTTGCTTACATTTTAGTGTACGCATTTCCTAGTGCCATTAAGACATTTTCTGAACTCTTGTTCATGATTACATAGTAATCATTTGTAGGAAAATATTTGTTACACATTTTCCATTTCTACTTTTTCTATAGTATTAACAGAGATGTGATGGGCATATTTTATTGTAAATATTAAATTCTTGATTATTGTCTAAAGATTTATTATTTTAAAGAGATTATATGTTTTAAAGATCCCATATGCACTAGTAAATTTGTTTTCTTTTTTTTAAAGATTTTTTTTAAAATTTATTTATTCATGAGAGGCAGAGACACAGGCAGAGACACAGGCAGAGGGAGAAGCAGGCTCCATGCAGGAGCATGATGTGGAACTCGATCCTGGGTCTCCAGGATCACACCCTGAGTGGAAGGCAGGCGCTAAACTGCTGAGCTGCCCAGGGATCCCCATAAATTTGTTTTCTAAAGAAACACCTAAGTCTATTTGACAATACATGAAGAAACATAATTTATTGTATTCTGGTTAATTTTTCCCTCTAATTCCTATTTATTTGGAATAGGGATAAATAAATAAATTTTATTATTTATTTATTTATTTATTTATTTTAAAGATTTTATTTATTTATTCATGAGAGACACAGAAACAGGCAGAGACATAGGCAGAGGGAGAAGCAGGCTCCCCATAGGGAGCCCATTGTGGGACTCAATCCCAGGACCCTGGGATTAGGACCTGAGCTGAAGGCAAGTTTCAACCACTGAGCCACCCAGGTGCCCCTATTTGTATTTTAAAACTTTTTAAAAAATATTTTATTTATTCATGAGAGACACACAGAGAAAGGCAGAGAAAGAAGCGGGCTCCTCACAGGGAGCCCGATGTGGGACTCGATCACAGATTCTGGGATCATGCCCTGAGCTGAAGGCAGACACTCAAGTGCTGAGCCACCCAGGCATCCTCAAAACTTTTTTTTTTCTTTTTAAAAACATGCATACATTTTTCTAATGTAAAATAATCAGTAGCAAAATTAAATTACAGAACAATAGATGCAGTATATCCCAAGAATATGTTTTGTTTTTTATATTTGTTTCTATATTTTATATGTAGGTAAAAGCTTAGAGAAAATACTGAAAGAAAACTTTTGAACTGGGGGTAGTAGAAGGGACAGAAAATTTTCTTTTTAATCTCTCTGCTTCTTGTCATATATCTGCACTTTGGCTGTTAAAAAAGAAAAGGGAAAAAAGGGAAGAAGTAGATAGGATACATACCACCAATTAAAAATAACAGTTGTGATAAGGTATTTTAAATACTCTGATAGGAAGCCACTGTATCACACTGCAGGGCCACTGCTAATAGATTAATGAGTGATATTTAACCTAATTACTAAATTAGTGCTAGAAGCTGGTCCTAAAACATCAATCTAAGTGTGGGGGTGGGGGTAGGGGGTGAAGAGGGAACTGCTTCATGAACATATGTGGAAGTTCAGAAATTAAGGAGTGTATGACCTTTTCAGGGAACTGAATACGTTTGTTTGCAAATTGAGGTTCTAGGGGGCTATGGCAAACAGTAAGGCCAGAGAGGTAGGCAGAGCCCTTTCCTGAAGGGCCTCATAAGGCAAGAGATTTAGATTTTACCTGAGGGAAAAATATGCTCTGAGGAGTTTTAAGAGAAATGGCCATAATAGACTTACATTAAGACATTATGCCTGCAAAGCTTGAATTGAAAAAAATATATATTTTAAATATAATTCCTAAGAGCAGAAAAGTTGTTATAATCATATTATTGTGAAATTATATGTAATCATGGTACAGAATATGGAAGGAAAAAAAACAACTGCATTCAAAAAAACAAAACAAAACAAAACAAAAAACCCTCACTCAAAAGACTGCAGTGTGTTGAATGGAGGAAGGGCAGCATAGCTGGAGACAGAGAAACCAGTCAGGGAGAAGCTTTGAAATAACCCAGGTGTATGTTGATGGCAACCTGAAACAGGTCAGTGGATTAGTTCACTAGGGCTGCCATACATGAAGTCCCACAAACTGGCAAAGCAGGAGGCTTCAACAATTGAAATCAATGGTCTCACAGTCTCACAGTTTGGGATGCCAGAAGATCAAAATCAAAGTGTCAACAGGGATGGTGCCTACTGAGGGCTGTGAGGAACAAGCTATTCCATCTTTCTCTTAGCTCCTTGGTGTTCTTTGACTTATAGACTTATCATCATGACTTTTGTATTCATCTTCACCTGGTATTCTCCTTGTGTCTCTGTTTCTGAATTTCCTGTCTCTTAAGGATATCTACCAGTTATATTGGATTAGCCACCCCCCCCCCCCAATGACCTCATCATTGACTTGATTCCCTTGGAAAGACCCTGTCTCCTAGAAAGGTGACATTGTGAGGTATTGCAGCTACTCCAGGGCTCCAACATAGCTTTTATGGAGTTACACAACTGAACCATAATAGGCAGTGACAGTGAATCTGAAGAGAAAAAGGGTTTTGAGATACCGAGAAAAGTCAAATTGACAGTCCTGGTTGGTTGGGACTCCTGGGGACTAACTTGGGATCAGTTGATCAACAAGTGTCATTTACTTAGTGGTGACAATAAGAAAACCCATTTTCAGATTGAGCATTAGGAAGACAATTAGTTCATTCTTTATTTATTTTTTATTTTATTATTTATTTATTTATTTATTCATTCATTCATTCATTCATGAAAGACACACACACACAGAGAGAGAGGCAGAGACATAGGCAGAAGGAGAAGGAGGCTCCATGCAGGAAGCCAGTCGTGGGACTCGATTCTGGGACTCTGGGATCACGCCCTGACCAAAGGCAGACGCTCAACCACTGAACCACCCAGGCATCCCAATTAGTTCATTTTTTAAATGTTAATTATGGGTAAGTTAGTGAACTGTCCAAGTGGTATTGCATAAGGAATTGGGCTAGAGACACAAATTTGGGAACCATTATTCTGTCTCTGCCCGTGGAAATGCCCAGGAAAGTTTACACCATGACAGTCAGACTTCAGACAGAATATTAAGATTCTCTGACACAGAAATGTCAATGGGAAAGAAGGTTAAAAAAGAAAGAAAGAAAAAAAAAAGAACAGCACCGAAATAGAAGGTACAGAAGTTACATTTATAGGAAAAGAGTTTTTGCAGAAGAGGGAAATGAGGGTTGACTCAACCTTGTCAAATTCTCCTAAGAAGTCAAGAAAGATGAGAACAGAAGTTTCTATAGGGTGGTGACAAGCTGCTGGAAGCTGGCAATAACAAGGTTAGCACTTCGGCTCACAGAGTAGAGTGCTGTGAGCCAATAGGAAGAGATGAAGTTGTGGATAATGGCAATCAACAATTCTCCCTAGATGCCAAGCTGGGAAGGAGTGAAAAAATTAGCAGAGGCTGGACCACAGTGTTGGTCAAAGGTTTTTTTTTTTTTTTTTTTTTTGGCTTGTTTTGCTTTGATTTTTTTGTTAAAAGGTGGGGTGAGACCTGCACTTGTACAAAAACCAATGACAAGGAGAGATAAAGAAGGTGAGATTTAAGATATAGGAGAAAAACAAAACTCAGAAAACAAATTTCTAGAGAAATTGAAAGTTTATAAGGTCCTGAGCATTTCTGAGGATTCACCTAAACTAGGAAAAAGAACACCCCAAAAATAAAAAGCCAAACCAAACCAAACCTCTTCGGTTTAATCAAGGGAGGGATTGGGATGGTGTTCTATTGCCTACTGCATATTTTGTTGTTTTGAAAAAAAAATTCCCAACCTGTATGGTAAAGATTGAGAATATAGGTGGTGGGTACTAATTTGATTTCTTTGTATTTTTATGAATCAAAAAAATCCTGGTAAACAGTGGAACTTTGAAGGATGTTGCCAGTTGTTCAACTGCAGAGGAGGTTATGATGGAGAGCTTTGGTGTGTCAGTAGTTTGCATATCTATCATCCGCAAACTTTTAAAACATGGTTTTATAAGTGTTTATCATATCTAAAGAAAAGTTGTATTTCCTGCTTGGGATCTGATGATAATAAATATCCTATACCTGTTTCATTTGACCATAGCATATTGAGATATTTTGTCAAAGTCTGTAATAGTAATAACGTTTCCAGGATTTGGGTCAATTTTACACACTGGTTTTACTTTTAGATTATCATATCATATCAGTAAATTATCCATTTTCCTTTACTGACTTGAAGAAAAGATCAATAAATTACTTATAAGTAAAATGTTTTTCTTTATAGGTATTCCATTAAAGTTGCTTTGCCACATCCTGTTACAGTACAGGTACGCACATCCAAACCAGATGCATTCATCAAGCTACAGATCTTAGAAAATGAGGAAACTATTGTCAGCTCCATTGGCAAAGGCCAAGCTATAATCCCAGCAATTAACTTCTTGGGGAGTGAAAAAGTTGTGAGGTCCCAGTGTGAGTACGCCTTTTGCCTCTTTAAATTTGTTGTTTGGATCCGTAAATTGATATTTATGTTTACGTTACTGATTTTAAAATGTTCTATTTAAGATAAAATAGCAAATAAACATTTAAATCTATAGAAATTGGTATTATAGTAAAATATTTTTAAAAACTATTGCATTTGTGTGTCAAATTAGTCTCTGAAGGAAGATTGTTATAATTCTACTTTAAAGATTTTATTACATGAGCTTTCTTAGAATTCTGAAGAAGATATAACATTTTTTATTATTTTGAAAGAATTTTTCACTGTTTTTTTATCCCTAATTCATTATTTTTAGAAAATACTCTATTAAAATTAACAGAACCTTTGAAGTCATGACTTTCAATGTAATAGTCACAAGAATTATTAAATAATAAAGTAAAATTGTTTCTGAAGTAATGGAAAACAGAGATACTGAGATACATATCCAGTTATTTTAGTAAAGATTCTGACCATAAAAACAATACGTTGCCCAATGTACAAAATTTTGAAACAGAAAATTATAAACAAGAGAACAGAAAATCCCTTATGCTTTTCCTGAATCCTGCCATTGTGTTTTTTAAAATAATGGATTATATCTTTTAAAGATTTATTTATATAGTTTTGAGAGAGAGAGAGAGAGAGAGAGAGAGAGAGCACATGTGAGCGCATATCTGGTGGGGGTAGGGCTGGAGGGAAAGGGAGAGAGAATCTCAAGCAGACTCCCCACTGAGCACAGAGCCCTACACGGGTCTCTTAATCCCACAACCCTAAGATCATGACCTGAGCTGAAATCAAGAGTCAGATGCTTAAGTGAATGAGCCAACCCGGTGCCCCTAAATAATTGATTATATCTTATAGTTAACCTTTGCATAATAATTTGTAGCCAGCATCCTTCCTGAATTCTCATTCCCAATAGTGCTTGCACTGATTAAGTGTATAAGAAAATTACTAAAAATAACTTTATAGCTATGTTCTGTCCAACACTTGTATGTTTCCTTTTTTTTTTCTTTTTTCTCTTTTTTTAGAATAGATGTACCCAAAGCAGGGCTCTCTTTACTTTTTCCTATTAAGCTTGGAAGCAATGTGTGAGTTGTCATTGCAGCCCAGGGATATTCCCTTCCAATATGAATAAGAATTTGGAGGACCAGAGAATTAAAGACCTCATGCTGTGATGGCACAAATGTATTGCTTAAGGCACAAGAAAATGGGAAATGTACTATGTTACATTAGTAAGACTGAGTTTGAGTAAAATTGCAAATTAAGCAATTCTTTTGATCCTGTCTCCTTTTCTCCCATTATTTGCCCTTCATTTTTTTTTAGAATTATCTCACAAGTTTATTTATTTTTTAATAAATTAATTTTTTATTGGTCTTCAATTTACCAACATACAGAATAACACCCAGTGCTCATCCCGTCAAGTGTCCCCCTCAGGCCCATCACCCATTCACCCCACCCCCCGCCCTCCTCCCCTTCCACCACCCCTAGTTCATTTCCCAGAGTTAGGAGTCTTTATATTCTGTCTCCCTTTCTGATATTTCCCACACATTTCTTCTCCCTTCCCTTATATTCCCTTTTGCTATTATTTATATTCTCCAAATGAATGAGGACATATACTGTTTGTCCTTCTCCGATGGACTTACTGCACTCAGCATAATACCCTCCAGTTCCATCCACGTTGAAGCAAATGGTGGGTATTTGTCGTTTCTAATGGCTGAGGAATATTCCATTGTATACATAAACCACATCTTCTTTATCCATTCATCTTTTGATGGACACCGAGGCTCCTTCCACAGTTTGGCTATTGTGGCCATTACTGCTAGAAACATCGGGGCGCAGGTGTCCCGGCGTTTCATTGCATCTGAATCTTTGGGGTAAATCCCCAGCAGTGCAATTGCTGGGTCGTAGGGCAAGTCTATTTTTAACTCTTTAGGAACCTCCACACAGTTTTCCAGAGTGGCTGCACCAGTTCACATTCCCACCAACAGTGTAAGAGGGTTCCCTTTTCTCCGCATCCTCTCCAACATTTGTTGCTTCCTGCCTTGTTAATTTTCCCCATTCTCACTGGTGTGAGGTGGTATCTCATTGTGGTTTTGATTTGTATTTCCCGATGGCAAGTGATGCAGAGCATTTTCTCATGTGCATGTTGGCCATGTCCATGTCTTCCTCTGTGAGATTTCTCTTCATGTCTTTTGCCCATTTCATGATTGGATTGTTTGTTTCTTTGGTGTTGAGTTTAATAAGTTCTTTATAGATTTTGGAAACTAGCCCTTTATCTGATACGTCATTTGCAAATATCTTCTCCCATTCTGTGGGTTGTCTTTTAGTTTTGTTGACTGTATCCTTTGCTGTGCAAAAGCTTCTTATCTTGATGAAGTCCCAATAGGTCATTTTTGCTTTCGTTTCTTTTGCCTTCGTGGATGTATCCTGCAAGAAGTTACTGTGGCCAAGTTCAGAAAAGGGTGTTGCCTGTGTTCTCCTCTAGGATTTTGATGGAATCTTGTCTCACATTTAGATCTTTCATCCATTTTGAGTTTATCTTTGTGTATGGTGCAAGAGAGTGGTCTAGTTTCATTCTTCTGCATGTGGATGTCCAATTTTCCCAGCACCATTTATTGAAGAGACTGTCTTTCTTCCAATAGATAGTCTTTCCTCCTTTATCGAATATTAGTTGACCATAAAGTTCAGAGTCCACTTCTGGGTTCTCTATTCTGTTCCATTGATCTATGTGTCTGTTTTTGTGCCAGTACCACACTGTCTTGATGACCACACATTATTTGCCCTTCAGCCCTGAATATACCCAGGGTTGTTTCCCAGACTCAATTCACATTACTACGGGTGGTTTTTCATTCAAATCTATCTGCAATCCATTTATCTTTTCCTTCTGAAATCTTAAGACCCCTCAGAGTACCGTTAAATTTTGCTAGTCTGAATGATGTTCTTACTCTTTAAATTGGCTTTGCTTTCTTCATTCTAATCCAGTCTACACAGATTTTATAGTGTGCTTCATGCAAGGATACATTAATTCCAAAACGTTAACAGGCACTTACGTACAACCCTCCTATGATATTTGTGGTCTTACGTTTTTCTCTTTATATAACTAGTTAACCCCAACATTCTTCTCCAAATCCTTTGATTCAAATTAGTAGAGTCAAAAACTTTTCATAGTTTGTCACTTAGGTTATTATCATTTCACTTGAAAAATTACTAAAATTACCAAGAGACTTATGGATAAACATTTAAATAATTTTAAAGAAAGGGACAGAAACAGAGTAGAAGGATGATTGGAGCAGAATTCAGAAATCCAAAATTATCAGCCATTATCCAAGATTGCTCTTCTTTTAAAAAATATTTCTATTTTCACATTTATATTCCTAGATGACTTTCAGTACAATTTTTTTGAATTCCCTTTAAACCATGTAAAAATCTATCATTTTTCCTTCTGATTGACTATGTAGATTAATTTAAGGAGAAATGACACCTTTATAATATTGAATTTATATGCAAGTAAAGGCCATTTCTTTAAATTTATTCATGACTTTTTCTATGTTTCACAGAATAGATTTTAAAATTTCTCCATAGATATTGGTAAAGTTATTACTGTGAATTAGATTATGTCTTTATTTAGATTTCAAACAGGAGCCAACCTGTTTTAAAGGGATGCTATTAAGTTGTATGTAGGAATTATGTAAGTAGACATTGAAATTCCTTTTTCTTTCTAAATATTTTTCAGTTGCTTCTCTTGGAAACATATTAATTTATGAATTCTTTACAATTTGTATTTCTGGCATACCCCCACCAGAAGAACATGCAAAAAAATGTATGTGTGGGTGTGTACGTTATATTTGTAGTAGAATAGGATATAGCAGACTATAGCATTTATTCTGTAAGCAGACATTCTATTGTACTCAAGAATAAACTCTATTGCAACAATGTAGAAGGCTCTGAAGTGACCCAGTAACAAAATCTTAAATATAGGCCTCTTCAGGTTTTGCTTTATCTCATGGGAATTTTAAAGAATGCCAATATATTTCATATAATTTTCAGGAATAAAATCTTATACCAGTGCTCATACTGTAGGGTTAATATCAAATTTATAATTTTCTACAGATTTTACAATCTAAGAAATTGAGTCTTTGAGGAAGTGCAGTGGACTGGGGATAGTAAAATATTTTATTTGATATGGATGTATAAGGCTCCATTTTATTGTTCTACCATAATTAATGTAATCAGTCTCCTACTGATAGTGATTTCTAACAACTTTAATTTTATATTTACACAAAGAATGCTGAGTTGTTTTTATTTAAACCTGTGTATAGAATTTTCTGAACATGTATAGGCATATATATCAGATAAATGCTTAGATGTAGAACTATGAGGTCAAAGGGTACATACAGTTTAATTTTGGTATATATTGTCAAATTGCCCTCCACTAAGTTTGTGTAACCTTACCTTATTTTATCCTTTATTTTTATATATCATATTTTTGACTTGTCGGTCTGAATGCTAAAAATATTAATTTATATTATACTTAGAGTTAGTGAAGTTCAAGCATGTATGTTTTTATATATCTTATTTATCTTTCTTTTGTATTTTCTTTGTAAATTTTTCTGTGTGCTACACCTGTTTTTCTATTGGAATTAGCTGGGTTTTTTTTTCTGATTGATTTGTAGGTTCTCATATATTAAGGAAAATTTTCCCTTTTTTTGATATGTGGTTGAATGGATGGGTTGAATGAACGAATTAATGGCTGAAGGAAGTAATGAATAAATTACTTCTCAAAGGTAGAAATGTATCATTCATTCTTAACTCTTAATCAAAATGTCATTTACATAGAGCAAAAAGTGCAAATCTAATTTGATGAATTTTGGTCAGTGCATACACTAGTGTGACCCACATCTCTAACAATATATAAACATTTTTATTACCCACAAAGATCTCTCAAGGCCATTTATATTCAATTCCTCCAGTCTCCAAAGAGGCAACCACTGTTCACATTTTCATCAGAGTAGACTAATTTTACCTGTTTAGAACTTCATGAAACCATATAAGTTCTCTTTTGGCAGTGGTATCTTTAGCTCAGGGTAATGTTTTTAAGATACATTCCTGTTGTTGCCACTGTATTTCTTTTTATATTATGGAGTACTTTGTAGAAGTATTATAATTAAATACTTTTGATTTGTTTTCATTTTTCTTGAATCAATACCCAGGAGTTGAATTAATGTGCCCTGGCTTGACATATGTATATTTTATCGTTTTTTAAGTTGGCAAAAAAATTGATCAAAAGGACTATATCATATACTACCATCAGCAAAGTATAGGAGTTCTGGCTTCTCCATATTTTTGCCAACATTTTTGTTAATGTTTTTATTTTAATCATTTTGGTGGGTATGTAGTGCTATTTCTTCGTGGTTTAAATTTGTTGACTAATGATGTTGAGCCTATTGGCCATACATGTGCTTTTTGACTATACATATACCATAATGAAGTATCTAATCATTCCAGCCATATATTTTTTTTTTATTTATTTATTTATTTATTTATTTATTTATTTATTTATTTATGATAGTCACACAGAGAGAGAGAGAGAGGCAGAGACATAGGCAGAGGGAGAAGCAGGCTCCATGCACCAGGAGCCCGATGTGGGATTCGATCCCGGGTCTCCAGGATCGCGCCCTGGGCGAAATGCAGGCGCTAAACCGCTGCGCCACCCAGGGATCCCCCAGCCATATATTTTTTAAAGATTTTATTTATTCATGAGACACACACACACACACAGAGAGAGAGAGAGAGAGAGAGAGAGAGAGAGGCAGAGACACAGGCAGAGGGAGAGGCAGGCTCCATGCAGGGAGCCCGACGTGGGACTCCATCCTGGGTCTCCAGGATCAGACTCTGGGCTGAAGGCAGCGCTAAACTGCTGAGCCACCCAGGCTGCCCTCCAGCCATATTTTTAATGGGTTGTCTTTTTTTTATATATTCTGGATATGAATCTTTATCAAATATATACTTTAAAAATATGATCTCTTATCTTTTCATTTCCTTAGCAATGAAAGAGGTTTTAATTTTAATGAAGTCAGTCATCATTTAGAAAATATTACTGGTGCAGTTTGTGTTTTATCTAAGAAATCTTTCTTAATCCAAGGTCATGAATATTGTGTCATATTTTATTATATAATAATCTTTCCACCTATGTTTAATTTATTGACTCATTTCAAATGTTGGTATATAATGAAGGTAGAGGATCAAGGGTTTTTTTAATTCCTGTATGGACATCCAGTTGTTCTAGCACTATAGGTTGGAAAGACATTATTTTACACATTGAATTCCCTTGACATTTTTATCAAAACTCAATTGAATATGTATGCATGGGTCTATTTTGGAACTTTATTTTGATCAATTGATATTCAATCAATCAATATTCACTCTTAGTCCAACACCACATTTTCTTAAAAATTGTAGCTTTAGATTTTGATTGGGATTGTGTTGAACTTGGGGAGAATTGGCATCTTAACAAAATGAGTTTCCTGGTCCCATGAACATAGTATCTCTCTCAACCTATTTTAGTCTTTAATTTCTCTCTCAACTCTGTTTTATACATACAATGTACAGACTTTACAATACTTATTAAATTCATACCTAAATATTTTGTTTTCATTGCCATGTAGGACTAAGAATACATGTGCTTTAGATCACTTGATATCTGTATTAATTTCCTAGTGTTGCTGTAACAAATTACCCAACCTGGGTGGCTTAACCCAACACAAATTCATTCTCTTACAGTTCTGGAAGTCAAAGTCCAAAATAAAGGTGTTGTCAAGGCCACATTGCCCTCAAAGTTTCTACAAGAGAATCCTTCCTTACCTCTTCCAGTTTTTGGTGGCTCTTGGCGTTTTTTGGCTTGTGATTGCACACTTTTGGCAATCCCTGCCTCTGTCTCCACATAGCCTTCTTCTTTCTATGTGGCTCTGTGTTATCTCTTTTTCACACCCATCATTAGATTTAGGGCCTATGCTAATCCAGGCTGATCTCATCTCAGGATCCTTACCTTTTTTTTTTTTTTTTAAACTTTTTTTTATTGGAAGTCAATTTGCCAACATATAGCATAACACACCTACTGCTCATCCCACCAAGTGCCCTCCTCATTGTGCATCACCCAGTCACCTCAACCCCCTCACCTCCCCTTCCATTACTCCATGTTCATTTCCAAGAGTTAGGCGTCTCTCATGTTTTGTCACCCTCACTGATATTTTCACTCATTTTCTCTTTCCCTTTATTCCCTTTCACTAATTTTTATATTCCCCAAATGAATAAGACCATATATGTTTGTCCTTTTTCCGATTGACTTATTTCACTCAGCATAATACCCTCCAGGGCCCTCCATGTCAAAGCAAATAGTGGGAATTTGTCGTTTTTAATAGCTGAGTAATATTCCATTGTATACATATACCACATCTTCTTTATCAGGATCTTTACCTTAATCATAGCCTCAAATACCCTTCTGTCAAATAAGGTCACATTCTGGATAGGCCTATCTTCTTGAAGGGATCACTATTCCACTCACTATAATATAATACCAGGGGGCAGTTAGCCTCTGTTCATTTTTTTTCACTGTCCACTTCTATTTAGATCATTTTGATTACTTATCTTCAGGTTTACAAATATTTTCTTCTGACATGACTATGTGTTTTTAAAGTCCATCTAGGAATGTGTCATTCCAGGTATAGTCCAACCCTGAATTTTGTTTTGATTCTCTATTTCATTTTTCTGTTGATATTCACCTTTATTCTTTCCTTATGTTGATCTTTTCTCTTAAATCCTTAAACATGTTTCTAATAGCTATTTTAAAGTTTTTGTTTGCTAAAGTTTTTTTGTTGGTTTTGTTTTAGTACTAACTCCAACATCTGTGTCAGCCATACCATTATATCTATTAACTTTTTTCTCAAATTATGTTCCTGTTATTTACTTCTTCACATCATACTGATTGTGTGCTGCACATCATACATGCTACATTGTTGAGTTAAGATTATGCTCTCTTCATTAAAAGGTTTTAAATTTAAGTAGTTTATTGAGAGGTTAGCTTAATCCTCCCAAGACTTGGTTCTAAGTTTTCTTGAATTGTGTTTAGAGCTTCCATTACTCTAGGGTTCATTGTAGTACCCTTAAAGAATAGCCTTTCTTGAGTCTCATCTGATGCCCTGTGTATTCAATTTTCCATACTTTGGCAGGATTTCAATGTCTCTCAACACTGTGCAAACTTCAGAATCTCCATTAAGTTCATTATCTCCTAGGTGTTGTCTGCCAGGCACCATTAGATATTTGTATAAATGAAGTTTACAATTAAGTTAAAGACCCACGTCTTTATTTTATTTATAAGCTCTATGCTTATTTCTGGGCTCCTTTGTGGCTCAGATACCTCCCCTCTTGTACCTTGCCTCACAAATTTTAGTGGCCTCAGGAGCCTCAAATTACAATCTTGCTTCCTGAGCCTGACAACATTGTTGTGCACTGTTTGGACTCTACTTCTCTGTGCCACAGTCGAGGAGGTGCTCACAGGCAGAAATCTACAGAAGTGGAGAGATCTTTTTGTATGTTTTATTTCTTTCAAGGATTACAGCTCTGAGTTGTATATTATTTAATGACTGAAAACAGTTACTCATAAATTTTGTCTAATTTTATTTTTTTCATGGTTTTGAGTAAATTCAATGCCCATTATTTTGTCCTGCCAAGAACTGGAGTTTCTCTGTGTCATTTCCTTATGTTATCTCAATATATGTTAATCAATTAATGACATTCAGCACATTTCTCTTTTTATCCCTCCAAATGGTACTTTTATTATCTTTTAGTTATAAAAGAATGAATATAAAAATTAAAAATAAAATGGAAGTTTTACATAAGTGTAATAACACACACATACATAGTGTATTAAACACTGAAGAAGCTAGGGTATATGGTATTAGTTTAGTGTCATTCAAATGACACAAAATGAATGAAAAATTATTGAATTTTTATATATTCTTTCAGCAGTCAGTGGTTGCTCAGAATATGCATTGCTCTCTGCAAATGACATGCTATTATAGTAAATTTCTTTAAGACCAGAATATCTCCCAGAAGCCAGGAATATTGCTTTTTATCTCATTAAAATCAAACAAATTGACCTGTTCCTTTGAATGTCTTATGAAAGGATACACCTAAATAACACAGTTGATCATAACTATGCAATTCACACAATTTAACTGAAGTGTAATATTTTTCCTATTCAGCTAGCAAGCAAATTCTTTTAATGCATGCTGCATCCAAGAAAGAGCAAGAATTGTACATTAAGAAGAAATCTACCCAGGGAAGTCAGAAATCCTATAAGGGTAGACCTGCAAGTATAATAGTAGACCCTGGTCAGCCTCTTTTGGACGAGGAAATTATCAATGTGCCCATCATAGAAGAAACTGTTAGCACTCCACAGCAGGTATATTTGTGTTTAAGAGAATACTTTAATGAATGGTATTACTCCTAAAAATTTAACAAAAATAACAATGATTCTTTTCCTAAAATTTGTCAATGTATATGATACTTTCTATCTGCAATGCCACCAGTGTATATCGGAATCAAGGGATTGAACATCATTTAACAGTTTCTCTTTGCCAAGATGTTAAAATATATGGCAAGTATAATGTGTACACTAGCCGTATAATGTAGATGTAAATATCATACATGAGTTATAAGGCTCTATAATTATGAAAAAGATAACATATTAATAAAAACTAATTTGCATATACCCTAAGTTAAAAAAAAAAATATAAAAATATATATGTATAGGGACAATTCATGTAATTTCAAGTAACAGAGAAAAAAAATGTATCCATCAGAAATAAAACAAGCAAAAATTAATAAAAATAAAAAGCCAGAAATAAATCCTAATATGACTAATGACAATAAGTACAATTATTGTCATTAATTAATTAATAAGTGAATTATTAATCAATGAAAAGAATAAAAAACTTGTGTTAGATTAAAAAATAAGATCCAATGATAAGTACCCTAAAAGCGACACTTTTAAACAAAATGACACAGAAAACTTAAAGTTGGAATGAGAGAACTGTGATGATATATTAATCTCAGTGCATAGAATTCATGAAGGATATTGTGTAAAAATAAAAGGAAGAATATAACAAGTAAATATGACCATAACTTACATATAGCATAGCCCAGCTGTCCAGAGTCAATGAATAAAAAGCAAAAGCTGTTTAGAACTACAGAGAAAAATAAAGTTAGTTAATATTGAAGACTAATACACAACTCTCAGAAACCAATAGATCAAGCTGAAAAAATACGTATGATCACTAGGTTTGAAAAATTTAAGTATAAGCTTGATTCTTTAGATATTTTTATAGAATATTTCACCTAATAGAGAATACACTTTTTCATACACACATAGGAAGCCTCAATACAAACCAAACTATATTATACTGATGTCTTCTGAACATAGTGCAATAATATAGAAATTAAATAACAGCCTAAAATTCCATAAATGTGTAAGCAAAATAAAATATGCTGAATAATATTTTAGTTACAGAAAGCATCAAAAAAAAGAAATCATGAATAAAAAGAACTCAGTAACAACTAAAGGATACTAATCAAAATTTGTAACCACATCTAAAGTAGCATTCAGAATTCACTTTCAAATTCATTCATCAGGAAGCACAAATGATTAAAAACAAGCTAAGCTATTGAAGCAAAAAGTTAGAAAAAGAGCAAAAGAATAACTCACAAAAAAAGAAGAAGAAGTTTTTAAACATAGATGCAAAAATTTAAATATTAGCCTATATAATGGCAGGTGTTGGTGGGGATGTGAGGATAAGTTTTGTAGACAATAATGATCTTGCAAAATTTTGGAGAACTGTGATAGTATTCGATCAAATTATGATTATGTGATCCAGAAAATTATGCATTTATTGTGTGTTTATTAGGCATATACTATGTTTATTCTTTTTGTTTGTGCTTAAACATTGCATTTTATTTCATAGGTCAACAAATATATCATACAGTGTTTGGTATTGTATAACAGTTGGCCTCTTACTGAAAGTCAGCTGACATTTGTTCAAGCACTAAAAGAATTGGAGAAAAGTGATAGCAAAGGTATGTCACCCTAAATGTTAGTCACATACTTTATATTTCATATAAAGTATTTACCAGTAAATTAATCATGTTATTAATTTTTAATTATTAAAACATTATTGCTTACAATTTGCATTTCATATCCAGTGGCATTTTCTGTTTTGTTAACTGATTATGTTTCAAAATCTTTGCTTCTTCGCTATAAGAACTAAAAATATATGATTGTTTGGGCCTTGTTTAAACTTTCTTTGTGCAGTTAGTAAAAATTACCTGATGATTATCTAAGAAGTGTACAGAAGACTTTTCTGTTATAAATTATATTTGTGTAAGTTGTTGAGATAGTATAATTCTTGAAGATTAGTTCTTAAAATATTTAATAGAAGGATAATCTCCAAGTGAGAGGATTCCAGTTTATTTTTTCAAATATAAACTACTCTCAATATTCCTGAGTAGGAAATTTGATGCATTAGAAAAAGAAGATCTCAAAGTAGACCCATGCAGGTCAAACCCAGGTTGTTCAAGAGTCCACAGTAGTTCTCACTAGCACATAATACCATTGAGGACAGGGAGTTCTGTGGAGTCTTGCCTGTTTAATCTTGCATTATCCATAGTGCAGACTGTGCACACAGTAATCACTCCATATTTGTTGAATAAGTGAATGAAAGGATACATCTAAGCTACTCTTATTACTACTATTGCACCTATTCACTGATTGTCAAAAAACCCTGTTCACACATTTGCTTGCTTATACTAAATGCATGAACCTGTTCATGTAAAGGCTTGATGAAGGTTTATCACCAAAATTAAGAGAAAATTATTATTATTGAATTAAATCTTTGTAAGAAGGGACAGATTCTATGGTGCAACATAAAAGCCGAAGAAAATATATGAAATTAAATGATACTGAGACTCCCCATTTCCTTTGTCACATATCGAGTGTGTGTCTATAGAACACGTGGCACTCTATGGGAATCTTGAACTTGTCTGCCTTCTCACTGCCCCTCTCTCGCTGGGAAAGGGACTATGCCTCAGCCTCATTATGCATCTCTAGAACCAGATAGAAGTTGTTAGTAAATATCTAGTGAACAAATGCATGAACCTGCTGTGCCAGGAACAGCAAGAGTGTTTAAGTTCTAATGGCATCCCGGCCTGGTGTTTAGCATGGACACATGTAGAGAAAGTAGTGGCACCAGAGCCACTTTGTTACCACCTTTTTGCTATCCATATGTGTTTTGTGCTTAACCTGGAGCAAATTCTGGTGCTCAAAATTTGTTTCTTGAACCAGTAGCTGTGCCACAGGTTACTAATGATGTACATAAAATCCCAAAGACAGACACCCTTTCATAATCCCCTAGGTAAATTCATAGAATATGAGTTTATCTGAAACATCTCTTCATTCTGCCTCTACCTCTCCTCCCAGAGGCAATAATACCCCCACTGCCCAGTGCCATTGAGAATATCTGAAATAATCTTAAATACAGAGCAGATAAGACTTCAATCTAAAATTCTTGTCTTCCAGAAAAGAACACAATGATGATATGAATAATGGCATATGGAAGCTGAAAACTCCTTTAAATTAGTCATTATCTCCACATTCTCTAGAGTACAAATCAAAGTCTCATAGTTTATACTATGCTAAAAAAAATCTAGATATTTTTCTGGTATAAATCAATAGAAATCTGCTTGAAATAATGGGTGATGCAAATTACTGGGTGATTTTGTCTCACCCTCCTATAAAGATGTAGATAATATATAATATAGTTAGATTATATATTTAATGCTAAAGATCCATGTGCCAATAAAATATTCATGATTATAAAAATAGGTCAAAATAATACAAAAATGGCACTATTTTGTGTGAGCATGTGTGTATGATGTGTGTTCAGCAAAGATAGCATTTTGTTTTTTGTTTTTTAAAGAAAATGTATAGTACTACTAGATTTTACATTACAGTTCTGGGTACCAGTGATTTTAATAGGTCAGAGAGAGTGAATCAAATCCCAGGGTTTTTTTGTTTGTTTTTTGTCTGTGTGGGCTCTTTCATGAGTTGTCTGTAGCTCTTTATGCTTCTGATTTCTATATTATAATATTCTGTTATGCCTGTCTCAACAAGCTCAAAATAGTCATGCTACTGTTGTTTATAACAATGATCAGTGTGAACTCAAATCCACATGATAGGGAATAAATAATCCCAGTTTAAATCATGAAAAGGAAACAACAGAAACAATCTTTCTAAATTCAGTTGAGGATCTAGTTCATGGGGAACACCTGTTTCTGAATAATGTTCCAGCAAGATGGAAGAATGCACACTGAGAAAGGAGATAATTGTGAAAACATTTAAGCTGTTCAGGAAAGGTAGCAAGGACATTGAATAATGCTGTTAGAATAGTGAATGAGGTGCTTTCTTTCCAACTCTCCAAGGTGAACTTCTAACGTCTAAAAAGGTGCAAAGTATCTTCAAATACCCTCAAGTCTAGTCAAATGCAAGTTTTTAAGTTTCTGTGTATACTTTCTTCAATAATTAGAAATTTGTTCCCGGGATCCCTGGGTGGCGCACTGGCTTAGCGCCTGACTTTGGCCCAGGGCGCGATCCTGGAGACCCGGGATCGAATCCCACGTCGGGCTCCTGGTGCATGGAGCCCACTTCTCCCTCTGCCTGTGTCTCTGCCTCTCTCTCTCTCTCTGTGACTATTATAAATAAATACAAATTAAAAAAAAAAAAGTACTTCTTAAAAAAAAAAAGAAATTTGTTCCCAATATACATAAATTGTGTGAATTATGTAAATTTATGTCAACTGGGGGATATTTAGAAAGAGAAGAAATGACACTTTAAAGTGGAGCTAAGGGTTGCCTCGGTGGCTCAGTAAGTTAAGTGTCTGCCTTCAACTCATTTCATGATCTCAGGGTCCTGGGATGGAGTCCCGTGTCACAACTTCTCCCTTTCCCTCCACCCCCAACCCTGCTCCTACATGTGCTTTCTCTCTCAAATAAATAAATAAAATCTTGAAAAAAGAAACTTCAAAAAAATAATAAAGTGGAGATGGGGGAAGGGGTATGAAATAGTTTGTATGATGAAGTCCTGAAGAATACCAAGCAGGGGAAGTGAACCATTGCTTTGGAGATGACAATGGCGAGAAGAAGATCATGTCTCAGAAGATATACAGGAGACTGTTTTAGACCTTCAGGGCTGGAGAGAGGCTAATGTCTGTCAGAGGAATATGAGGAACAGAGCAACCAGGAAAGCCCTAAGCGCATGAATCACTATTCAAGGCCATTCTCCTTCTTGACCTCGGTCAGGAATGATGGGGAAGAAAGATTCAAAAATGTTTTTTTGTGCTAAGTTCACAGAAATTCTTTATTGTTAACATAAGGATTTCATCTGCTGTTAGACATTAGTGAGCCTAAAATGTCACTACTCTTCAAAATTATGTGAGTGTGTCAGAGAGCAAAAGTGGGTATACAAAGAAAAGAAAATGAAGAATACATACTAATACGTTAAAGTGGTTATGTCTCATTTATATTTTTTAGTATCTAAAGATAAAATTTTATTTTATTTTATTTTTTTAAATTTTTATTTATTTATGATAGGCACACAGTGAGAGAGAGAGAGAGAGGCAGAGACACAGGCAGAGGGAGAAGCAGGCTCCATGCACTGGGAGCCTGATGTGGGATTCGATCCCGGGTCTCCAGGATCGCGCCCTGGGCCAAAGGCAGGCGCCAAACCGCTGTGCCACCCAGGGATCCCCTAAAGATAAAATTTTAAATGTGTAAATCAGAAGCTTTTACTATTTTAATCAAAGCAAATCAAACCAAAAAGAATGTAATTGTTATTTTATAAGCAAAAAGAAAACACTGGAGAGATCTAGAAGTTTGGTTATTACAATTATGATCTTTTTAGTTTCATTATGTGCCTCTTACTGTGCTGTGTACTTTTCATATATGATCCTCAATTCTCATGAAAAAAATCTGAGAAGTAGTTAATGACCATCCTGATTTTACACATGAGAAAGTGAAATTTGGATGCTGTAAGTAACTTGCCTACATTTACACAGATGGAAGCAGCAAAGATTTTCACCTAAGTTTGACTTATTCCAAAGCCCACAACCTTTCCACTATACCATTTTGTCCTTTAGAGACTTTCTAACTAGTAGTATTGACATAGTACTAATGGTGGTAGGGGTTGTACCTGCTAACATTTACATCAGAGGGTTTGTGAAGGCTTTATGTGTATTGACCCAGTGAATCCTCACATCAATCTATGAGGTAGATGCTGTAACTGTTATCATTTTGCATATGGGAACACTGAGGCAGGAACACTCTGTTTAAGGAATATGCCCATGGTCACACAGCTAATTACAGGCATAGCTAGGATTTTGAATGGGAGTTGATTATCTAACAAGGGTTTTGGGATGGAAAAAATAATATATGATAGTACCAATCCAGATCTTTATTGTGTCCTCAATAAACATCTTTATTTAGGGAACTATCTGTATTTCTTTATTAAACATACAAGTGTGCGTAAAGGGTCTTCTCATGTTTTTCCTGAAGATCTTTTAGGTTTTTCCTGAATATCTTTTAGGTTTCTCAACTTCAAGTTGTCCAACATGGATGGAGTTCCAATAAACAGACCAATATGACAAACTATCGTATTCATACATTTAATATATATTAATAGATGTCAAACTCTAGAGGAAGTTAAAAAATTAGTATCTGAAATAAACACAGTAGTATAATTCATCAAATAGTATAATGTAAAGTATCCAGTTGGGTAATGACACAAAATTAGTAATATAAATTAAGCTATTTTAAAATTAATATTTATTAGACTTATGGTGGTGATCGTTTTTGCAATATGCACAAATATCGAATCGTTACATTGTCTACCTGAAACTAATACAATATTATATACATCAATTATGCCTCAATAAAAAAATAAAAAAAAGAAGGAAGAGAAAAGGAATTACTAATAAATGGAGAAATACAGCATAGCACCTAGAGTGCCTTAGGTTATCTGAAACTGGGTTATTTATCACCTGAGACATTAGAGTAATAACTCCTATCTTTGTTGTGAAGTTTCAAGATAATACGTGTAAAGTTCCTAGAATCTAGTCACCCTCAAAGAAATGGTATTCTCATTATTATGTACCCAACTAGAAAAGAGTTTTTTGGAATAATTGCATCTTCTTTTTTGACATCGCATTTGACAATTTTATGTGTGAATGAACAGCTGCTAAAATTAAATTACATGTTGCCTTGTATCATACATTTGCTTCTGAAAGCAGCCAGTAAATAAATTCAGAATTGAATTGTATTTCAAATGAACTAGGAAATTTTTTTCTATTTGAAAGCATATGTTGGTCAATCTTATGAAAGTTAAGAAGCTTTTGAATTCAGAATAATCTGTATCATGTTTATAAATGTGGATTTGTAGGCAGCCAGTTTGTTTAAATGAAAACATATCGATATGTCAACTTCTATGTGCCAGTTGTATTTTATAGCTCAAGACCTACCAACTTCAATTTTTAAGGGTATGATGTATTTTAGAAAAATTCTTACTAATCTTTTCAATTTTTAGCTTACTTTTTCAATTGTAAGTGCTTTAGATCAAGAAGAAATTGATCAAGTGGCTTTTTTCATTAGTATATTGGTGTTCTAATTTAAAATTTCATGTGCATCCTAAATTCAATGGAAATATTGCCACGTTTATTGCTTTAAATTCAACATTCAAATTCTATGAGAAATAAGATATATAATCTTTTCCAAAAATTCATAGCTTTATAACCCATGATAAAAAATATGGCCTGAAATATACCTATGTTCAACTTAGAATATTTCTGTTATAAATTTTTAGGAAGCTTGTCTTCTGGTTAACATGAGACAACAGTGCCACCTTTAGTATATTTCAATACATAAGTTTTAGTAGAAATTGCTTGCTGCGACAGGTGACTTTCTCTTAAGGAAGTACAAATTAGAGGATCTGGAGCAGGTAACACTTTGTGATATCATCTACCTTCATAAATAATTAGTTGTGTTGTTATTTGAAAGTCCTTTTGCCAATATGTTACATTTTTATGTTACTGGCCTGCTCCTTTCAAATTCTAGTCTATTTGCAAAGACACATATAAACTTTATCGTTCTCAAAAGACTTTGGTTTTTAAGTCCCACCCAATTTTATTAGCAGGACTATAATATTATTTTCTTAACTCTAATTAACAGTATATTGTTCTTCCTTAGGCACAATATATGCATGATGTTTCCATTTCAAAGTCTTTGAAGAAACCAAACATAATCAGATTAGCTAGCTAGCTATCCATCTATCTATTTATCATCTATCATCTAAAGATTTTCCTGTTTACGGGGTTCCCTGGGTGGCTCAGTGGTTTAGTGCTGCCTTCGCCCTGGGGCGTAATCCTGGAGTCCAGAGATGGAGTCCCACATCAGGCTCCCCGCATGAAGCCTGCTTCTCCCTCTGCCTGTGTCTCTGCCTCTCTCTCTCTCTCTCTCTGTTTGTCTCTCATGAATAAATAAATAAAATCTTAAAAAAAAAAAGATTTTCCTGTTTACATGTACCAAGTACAATCACACTTGGTAAATGTGTACTTAATCCCGAGCAAGTATTCTAGTTTAGAAATTATGTTAATGTTCAAATTCCAGCCACTTTTTTAAGTTCCTGGATCCATAAATCTAAGCACTGAATTTTAATCATAAAAAATATGTTTCTGTAATTTTTATTACCTACTGAAGATTTATGTCTACTGTATTCTGAATAAATGTAAGATAAAGTAAGAGGAAAACTAAAGTTGTAATGCTAAAGGTATTTTCAAGTTCATTTCATCAACAGTTACTGCCCAAGCATTTCTTCTCTGCAAGGAGTATATTAGTTTATTTCAATGGTCATTTACTCTAGAACTCTACTAATTACATGAATATACAACGTGAGGTCACATTTTTCATAGGTTTTGAATTAGTAGGGTATTTATTCTTATACCTTATTGATAAATATGCTCTAAACACATACAGTTTCCCTATAAAGTTTTACTTATTAACAATCTGATATGAATACATATAATGAATTCAGAATTATACTAGGTGAAGTTAGGGATCAAAATGAAGTATATAATGATATTACGGCTTTTAAAGGACTTGCAGTTTGTGAGAAAGTTACTATATTGTATGCTATTAAAGAATAGGAAATTATTTTATTCTATATTAATAATGTAAAGGAAGACAGTGGTGTGCATCTGCTGTATACCTGACACCATACAATATGTTCACATATGTAAACTTGAATATTAGAATATGTCAATTTGAAGGGAGTCAAATACATCTAAATATATGACTGAAACTCTAAGACCTACGGTTAGTAAGAAAAAAAGAACCCCAGAAATACTTAATGGGGCAGTTTGAGGTTTAATTTCAGCTGAGTTTTAATATCTTAAAAACCCGGTGTGTATGATACTAGGTCCAGTCCTATTTTAAATTCCCTATGTAGTTTATTTTAAGCCCCGTGGGCATGGTACTAACTTCTCCATTATACAGAAAAGAAAACAAAATCAAAAGACTGTAATAAATCTGCCAAAGTAAACCTATTGAATAGTTGATCCAAGATTCACCCCAAGTCACTTGGTTATATGACCAAAGAATTTTCCCTAGTGCAACATTTCTCAGCAACTGGGATTGCTGGCAGTAAGACAAGTCACCCTCTTAGAGAACTGTGGTACTTACGGTCCCTCTGCAGTCATGAGGATGATATACCCTAATTTGAAAATCACTAATAACTGACACTAAGTCATTGATAAGAACTGGATTCCTGACAATTACTATTTTACTTTGCTAGTGGGATGACTTACAGATTCCATTTTTGGAAGGGGCTTACATGTTCTTTGAACTCATGTTTGAATGATCGCTCAACTCCCAACATAAGCAAATTGTTGAATATGCCCTGTTGGGGCTTTGAGAATGATAAAAATAAGAAACATAGTAGGGATTCAACAAATATCATTTGTTCCTTTGCCACTTGGATATGTAGTTGTTAGAAACAGGTAATAGAACATAAGGTAAAAACCCTTCATATCCTCCTTTGAGCAAGCAGAGGGAAGAGAATAATACATATTATAGCAGAGATAAATAAATTTATTATTGTAGTGGAGATCCTGGCCAAGGAAATTAGGCAAGAAAATTTACTGAAAGGATCCATACTGGAAACGAATTAGATAGTGATAATTTTTGAATAGGCTTACAAATATCAAAACCTACTGATTTATAATTTCAGTGGTGTGCCGTATGTGAATTATCTCTGTTTTGTAAAAGAGAATCACACAGATATTTATACAATTTTTTAAAAAAGGAAAAGAAATCCAAAACTCTTAAATTAACAACTTTTTTCCTGACCTACTCCCCTTTTCCTGTGTGACATGATTCTATTCTTACGATTCACTGGTTTCCATTTTTATGTCTCTCTAGCTCATGGAGAGAAACACGAGGAGTTAGTCACCTTAGGAAGCCCGGATTCCCATACTATTAGTGAGGGGCAAAAATCTTCAGGAACTTCCAAAACAAGAAAAGGCAAAGATAAATCTTCGGAGAAAGACAAGACAGCCAAAGAAAAGCAAGCACCTCGCTTTGAGCCTCCGGTGGGTGTAAATGTACATTCATGGGGTTCCTACTTGTCTATCTTTCCTGTGGACAAAATTGAAAATGTCCATCTCCTTGATTCTAGCAACCATCTAGATAAATTTAAGGATGTTCCTTGGATACTTTCTGCCAGCTGCTTTCCCAAGTTTAGAATCAAAAATCTATTAATCAAAATTTTAAGACACTGTGTCTATAAGACACTGAATTTTGGCTTTGGCCTTTAATATTAATATTATACAGTCCTTACCTTCAAAAAGCTTGCAGTCTAATGGAGGAGACTGATGGCAAACAGAGTTTTAATATGAGATGCTGCGTGTGAAGTGGTAGGAAGAAGAGGTACTTATTCTAGCTTCTCTCTCCTAGAGGAGCCAAATCCTGACCTGATTCAAAGAGCAAAGACATTCTAAGGTGAAAATTAACACACTCTATGTGGTTTTTTGTTTTGTTTTGTTTTGTTTGTTTGTTTAGCATTAAAGTATGAAATATGGGGCTGGAGAGGTAAGGGTCAGAAGGAGGAGGACTTTAAGCCTCATTAGGAGGCTAGGACTCTATATCTACAGCCCAGAAGTCATGATTCCAAATTCCTTCAGGACCAGTTAGGTAATTACAATGATTAGGGATAAGGAAGAAGTTGTGGGGGCAAAGTTAAGGAGTGTAAGCACAGTCCTAAACATACTCAAATTCAGATTATTTAAAAACACTGATCTCAAATTACCCATGAGGATAAAATCTTCCCAACACTTGTGATCACTGTCTAGGCTAAGCCTGGCTGGGGGTGGGATGGAAGAAGAGGGGTTAAAAAATAAATTGATGTGATCAGATTTACATTTCAGATACCTTGGTGGCTTTTAAAGGTATACATTTAAACGGAAAAAGACTAGGGATGTGGAAAATCATTCAAGAAACTACTGCGGTAATCCAGACAAAAGCCGGCAAAGTGTACCAGGTACAGGTAAGAAAGGAGGAAGAAGACAAAAAAGAACTATCAACGAGATGAACAGTGTACATAGTTCTTAATGCCAAGTGGGTGAGAAGGAACAAGAAGAAACAAAGGATATCTCTTGGGTTTGTAGGTGAATCAACTGAATAGGGTGTTGGTATCACTAGTAAAGGACGATAAAGGCAAATTAACAAATTGGGAGAAAAGATAATGATCAGCTGTCCTTCCCTTCAGTAGTGGAAAATCCTGTACAGTTGCATTGCCAGGATTTAATTTGTTAGTTGGATTCTACCCTTGGAAACATTGGGAAGTAAAGCTTAACCTGACTTCTTGCTGGGGGTGGAATGGAACTGATGAGGGGTGGCCCCTTGGCTGCTGCTCTTCCTTTGTGTTGGGACTCAGCTGATGGAGGCCAGCTCTCGTCAATGTCAGTGCTGGGAAGAGGAAAGTTACCAGTGCTGCAGGAACAGTTGCAAGCTGCATCCAAGAAATCTTCTTGGATGCAAGAAGTCTGGTGGGAAGCAGAGAAGCAGCTGCTTTTTTTTTTTTTTTTTGTGCTCACTCAAACATTATTGCAGGATAAGTCACATCAGTCCACAAAGAGCTTTTCATCCAGGCAAAATAAGATATAAATGGATTAAAGTGAAGCAGATTCTTAAGGACCCTGAGATCATGACCTGAACTGAAGCCAAGAGTCTGACACTTAACTGACTTAGCCACCCAGATGCCTCCATGTGTCCTATTTTAAAAAGAACTTTGAACTATTTGAACTTTGTTTCAAAGTCTGTTTTTGACAATCAGAATGAAATGATTTCACATTTAGCTCAAGTTAAGCCAAGTTCTAGGATATTTTAAAAAGGGTCAGTTAGTGGCTGGTTAAAACAGAAAACCATTAAACCATTAAATCTCCAAAAAGTATAGTGTTCAATGCAGCAGAAAATAGTTTTCCAGAAAAGAAAAGCCATGGTATGAATGAAGATGAAGATAGGGGGAAGTGAGTGAAGCCTTTAATTACACAGTATAACCACGGAATTTGAAGAGTCATTGCAGCTTCTATCAAATCATATTAATTCATACTTCAAATGTCAGGGGAAACATGCCTTATAAAAAGGAAAATAAACATTGCTAGGATAAATCAGAAACTGAATATAAAAACACTGAAGAAGAAAAATCCAGTTCTCCAGGTCCCGGCATCCTGACTGACAAGAAGCTATGCTTATTATTTTCTTTATATGCTGTGGACAAGCCTGCAAGCCCTACTGGACAGCTGAGATTCTTCCAGTTTCTACTAAGCAAAGTACTGCTCGCTTTCTTATCCCATTGGAGGTGTGCAAACTCGATACCTAGTTACACTGGTTGGCCTATCCCCAAATCAAAGTCTGATTGGGTCAGGAGAACAAAAACAGGGGATGAAAGCTGTGTGGGCTATGGCAAAGACAAAAAGACAAAAAAGCAGAGAAAAAAAAAGGATTTGTCTCTTCAGAAAGAAAAGATTATAAGGGTATTAATGACAGAACCCGGGCTCTAGTTCAAACATAGAACAACGGACCCAAAGATCTATGTTAATAGGATCAAAGAACTGACTCTTCATCTACTGTAATTTCTTGAGGTAAAAGAAGTGGCTTCCATGGAAAGAATTGGTCTATATTTATTACAACTATTACAAGAATGGTGCTCTTCAGGCCTTAATTGGCTACATGAAAACAATGAAAGGAGGAGCTATCCAAATTCTCACAATTGATGGCAGAAGAGCAAGGGGGTTGTGTGGTTGCTCTTCAGATACTTCCAAAATGAGTTAAGCTTGCTTAGAAGCCAGTTCTTCAGCTCTTCGACTGCATTTGAGGTGTATGCACAGCTGTCATATGAGCTTTCCTATTGAAGTTATTTTGTTGGGACCTAGATGAATGTGAGGAACTTTATCAAAAATTAGTATCACATGTGTTTTCACAAACGTCATTGTTAAAGCAGTCAAACCGAGTTGGAGCCATGCATTTTTGACTCCTAAAAGGAGTCAAACGTGGGGAAATACTCTCAAGGATAGAATGGGACATGCACCAATGATTGAACAAGCAAGGAATCCACAGTCCTGAGGGAACAGCAATAAGTACCATGATAAACAAGGGGAAATGCCAAAAGCTTTTCTATTCAGAAACTATGGTCATTTCCCTGGAATCAACTCTTACTATTTGGGAAGCTGTCAGTATAAAATGTGGCAGGCCATATGAGCCTCATCTGCTACTCCAGGATACTTTGTAGAGCATGCATTTGGGAAGTGATCTTCATCAACGTGACTGACAAGTCACCTTCTGAATAGCTCCTAAGTGTTTGTGCTGCATGAGCATAAACATCTTTGGCCAGATGTCCCATTAGAGTGCATAGTATACTACACTATAGTATATATAGTATCTGGGCATTGGACATTATAAGAGACATGTGAGAGACACTGATATACACAAGCTTGAAAACCAAACTGTCTAATGATACAAATAGTGCTATAAATACAGCAGTCCATATAGTACTTGATGATTTATTGCTTCCTGAAACATATTTTAGAGTCAGCGCTATAATGTGTGATAACATACCTCTCTCTAGATGAAAATCGAAATGAAAAGCTGCAGCTGGGGGCATTAAGGCATGTAAAAAGAAATGAAGAAAAATTAAAAAGCTTGTAAAAATATTAAGTCAAGAACAAGCAATTCTACAGAAAAGTAGTGATTGGGAAAAAAAAAAAAAACAAAACCTGACATGTATGGTGGCCCTCCATTCTTTTTCAAATTGTGATGAATGTTCAGAAGATCCATCATTTAATAAGGAGTTGTGGAATTCGACCTGAGTTAACTTTGAAATACTCATGAATTCTGAGGAATCCGAGAAAAGATGGTACTTGGATCAGTTTGCACAGCACACAATGCATTCTGTAACCAAGAATTCACATGAGAATTACAGAATTCACATGAAAATTAGGTTTTTAAGATAATAATAACTAAGCTTTAGGAATCTTAATATTGTGCCAGTTGATTAGTAGGCATTGATGTTATATTGTTTCATATTTGAAGATGTATTAACATATATGCCAAACAAGAAACTGAAAACATATTATACTTTGCATTTTCACTTTAATCACCATAATCATGTTGAATTTACTTGATCATCGATTTTATTTCATGCAGAAAAGCTAATTTCTTCTTAAATTTATGTTACTTATGTTTTCACTGGCTACATTTTATAATCCAAATGCTGCCCTTTATTGTAATAGCTAAATAGATATGGAAAAAGAAAGAAAAATTTCTTTATCAAGGGATTATTACTTTTGAAAGGACCAGACTCAATTTTCTATTTAAAAGCAGGTTATTTTTTAAAAATCTTTTTTTAAAATTATTTTTTAAATGTATGTAGTCATGAGAGATAGAAGTCTCTTTCTAGAGAGAGGCAGAGACACAGGCAGAAGGAGAGGCAGGCTCCCTGAAGGGAACCTGATGTGGGACTCGATCCCAGGACCCTGGGGCCACGACCTGAGCCAAAGGCAGACACCCGACCACTGAGCCACCCAGGTGTCCCTGAAATTAAATTATTTTTTAACATTGTTTGGTTAAAAAACATAGGTGAAGTGATTTCAATCAACCACTTTCTTTCCTTTAAATGTCAAAATAATGCTGCGCGTTAACTTCTCTAGATGTAGCTCCAGTTTATCATTCAGTTTTATGAAATAAATTATTTGGATTCACTAAGAAAATATTATTATCATCCACAAAATAAATTATTGAGGTTTAAAACAAACTCTTACATGTTTACAAATTCATAAACTCTTACATGTTCCCCTAACCCCATAGTCCTTTATCATAGTCCCTTTCCTGATCCTAGAGAAGTTTCTGATAGACTCATTTATCATTCAGCATAAAAGATAATAAAATCTTTTGTACTGTGTTGTAAAAGGGAGAAATAAAAGAGCTTTCAATTGTGAGATTTAAGTTCTCATCTGAGCATTAGGGGAATATTGTAGAAGGGAAAAAGATCTCCCACAAGAACTTTATTCAGTGGCCCTACGGATCCCTGCTTCGCCATCTACATTTTTTAACATGGATAATTGACATTGTCTCAATCGCGTATGTAAAGTGCTAGTAACCACGTTAGATTCAGCCTCTCTCCCTATCAGATTGTCACCAATGAGCCTCACTTATCTACATATTTCAAGCCCTATGTCAATCTGCTTCCAGCCTATGGTTTGTGAAAATAATCCTGTGAGATTTCAAATGTTAACTTTCATAATGTGTATATATCCATTATGGACATGATCAACTATTCCTCCCCTCATTTTTTAAAGTGATGCTGTATACTCCTAAATGCAATTGAGAATTTTCTTTTTTTCTTTGTTGACAGTTGTTAGGTAAAATTTGCATGCAGTGAAATGCAGTAATCTTAATTATACAATTCAATGAATTGTGACAAGGGCATTCACCCTGTAACCCACATCTCTATCAAGGTATAAAGTGTAGACCATTTCCATAAGCTTGGAGATTCCCTCAAGCCTCTTTGCACTGGATTCTGACATTTTCACACACATCTGCAGGCAGCAGTTTTGCCTGTTC